>NW_009636671.1:0-49446 GCF_000690535.1 Cariama cristata | reverse complement strand
GCCGTACGAAAACGGTTACGTTTCCCGCAGCGCTCTCTCGCCCCGTCCCTTCCTCGGTTTTTGATCTGCAGTGCCTATTTAAATGTGTATTTTATTACATCACTACAGTACATCATTCCCACGCTTCCCAGAGCTCAATTCTCCATGTCATATATTTCCAATATTAATTTTTTTAATCATTCTTTGAAGTCGTTATCTCTTACGCTAACTTAAGCCATCACTCACTCCACATTGTACACGTTACCTCAAGGATTTTAGCAATATGTATATACGCTTTTTAACTGATTTTTGCTTTATCGCTAAAAAAAAATTAAATCTTTCTTGGTGCCCAATTTTTCTTCTGTAATAGAGATGGAACTCCGCTGAAGTTGCTGAAAGCTGAACGTATAATGGGAAGCAGACATATGCATTAAGATCCCCGTGCTGCAACTGTTACTCATGCAAATTAAGTCCTTGAAGTCAGCCGGGCGATTCATACTGGTAGGAGCTATTTGTGCAAGTCAGACTTGCAATATCACAACCTATTTGAGCATGCACCATTTTATTATGCAAACACGTGTAAGCAAAGCTATCAATCAAAAAAAAACCCTAGTCTGAAATATAAAATGCAAGTAAGAAGGGAAATTTAATTAACTAGTATCCAGAAAAGAGGTTTGAGACGGAAAATTCTGCCAAGTATTCTAGGTAAAACTACAAATGAATAATTGTTAAAATAATAATTCTTTGAATTTCAGCAGTGTAACTATAGCTACCCAGCTTCCCTGAACACACACACATACACAATCCTTTCATGTCAAAGAACTATCATCATCTTGGTTTTTTTCATAATAAAGGTTTTCCTAATTTTAAAGACTTTTGTTCTAAGTAAATTCAACATTATATGGCTTGTTTCACCTATTCAGCTCTTCAGAAACTCATCTATAATCAAAGGACCACTCCCCGAGATGCCTGGTTCCTAAAGATTCTTGTCCTACATCCTCTTCATCAGTCTCTGCAACATCCCAGTAACTTTCTACTCCAGAAATCCCTCAACACAATATTCTCAGGTCCAGAAAACTACCTGGAGACCAGTTATAAATGGAGTCCCTCAAGAGTCTGTTCTAGGACTTACCCTTTTTAATACCTGTCTCAGTGACCTGGAGGGGCAGACACAAAGCCCCCTCATCAAGTTTGCAGATGGCACCACACTGAACGATGCAAAGGGAAGGGCTGCCAGTCAGAAGGACCTGATGAGTGGGTCAACAGGAACTTCATAAAATTCAAGGACAAATGCGAAGTACTGCACCTGGGATGGACTAACAATCATACAGGCAGAGGACTGCCTACCAGTGTAGCAGCACTGATGGAAAGCACATGGTGGTCAGCAGGCTAACCAGGATTCAGCAGTGCATCCCAGCAACAACAAGGACTAACAGCATAGTGGGTTGTCTCAAAATGGTAGATGAACAGTAACCAATACATCAAGGGAAGCAATTATCCCTCTTCACTCAGCCCACATCTAGAATACAGTCAGTTTTGGGTCACCTAGTACAAGAAAGACTTGGAAAAACTTGAGTCCAGGGAAAAGTCACCAAGATGGTTATACAGTTGGAGCATACGACCTGTATGAGGAGAATCTGAGGGTTCTTATCCTGAAGAAAATAAGGCTTAGCAGAGAGGTTATTGAGAAGATGGAGCCAGACTCTTTACTGAGGGTGCCTGGAAGAAGGAGAAATCCACAAACTGAAACAGCACAGGTTCCGACTGGATATAGGGAAGAAGTCTTCATTATGAAGATAATTAAGTACTGGAACATTTTGCACAAAAAAGTTGTAGACTCTCCCACCTTGCAGGTTTTTAAGACTCAGCCAGACAATGCCGTAAGCGATCTTGTCTGTATTTAATGTTGACCCAGCTTTGAAGAAGAGGTTGGACTAGATGACCACTTAAGTTCTCTTCCAACCTGAGCGATTCAATGATCCCTGCCCTCCTGCATAGCTCCAACTTCTTCCCATATTCCTTATTACCTCACAATACCCTTAGTTCCCTCATGCATCTAGGATCACCCCCTGGCATGTCTCCCAGTCCATCTTGTCAGCTGGGCACAGCCACCTCACCCCAAGGATAGCCGGACCAGTCTATACAAGAGTGCTGACTGGCAGCCAACAAGACAGAAGAGCAAAGAAAAGGAAAAAACGGCTGACAGTCCCTCAACTGGGACACACAAAGGGGCTTTCTAGCTGCTGATTTATCAATGAATTCAAAAGTTACCTGAAAGGAGAGAGAAGGAAGGTGAATAGACTGTTCAATTACTTAAGGATAGCTTTCTTTGGAAAACAGGCTAAGGAAGAAAGAATACAAAACAAATTTCCCCCAAAATGAATTAGCATCAAGAAACCAGACTACAAAAAGATAAAAAGATACATTTTTAAAAAGTCAACTTGTCATGCACAACATTCATCATGTGTGGAAGCATCATCACATCTTCCCTACTCTAAAATACATTAGTCAAAATCCTGTTAGCATAGGATGTCAAAAGCAGGGTGCACCTCAAAGCTGTATACTACATGAAGGTTTGGTACACTACTTAAATACCTGGATTGTACTTGGGGCAAGGATGGGAAAATTACCAATTTGCGCCTGAAACAACAATCTCACCTACGCTTGGAAAGGCTGGCCTAGTTATCCTTTCATAAACAGTCATACATATCACTTTATTGATCCACTGACCTAAGAAAAGTTCTGATATTTTTTAGAGATCATCTTTTTTTGCTTTCTGCTACTCAGAGAAAACGTCAAGTAGAAACTGAATCTATGCAAAGGGTTTGAATCTGTTAATTTTCATACGCCTCTATATTAAAGTCTTAGTATTTTTTTATTCACTGCTACATTTCCTCCCGAGTTTCACTCACTTTCCTTTATGAAAAGCATACTGGAATTCTGTTTGCCAAAGGAAAATAATGCCAATCTCTAAATAGGAAATTCCTGAGATATTCTTCTAGTCGGCGTAATTACTTTTCCCTGTTTTAATACAGAAAGGCTTCACTTCCCTTTGCAAGATTCCTTAGACCAATTATGATAAGGGAAAAGAAATATTATTTATAGTTTTAAGAAATATGTATATACACATATACATAATAATACTATACATACCTAATTGTATTCACAAAACACAAATATCCCCAATATATTATTCATCTTTCTAACCAAGTCACTGGACAGTGGCTTCATCTACTGATATTTTTACTTAGGTCCTAGCATTCTGGATTCTGGTCTTAACTGCACCATCTGACCACTGCAATAGTAAATCAGAACATACACACTCATATACAGAAACACAAAACCCAAAGAGAAAATTCAGATTAAACAAAAAAATTAACTTTTTTTCTATCAACAGACTGCTATCATCTGTCTTTTGTTGAAAAAAGTTGAACTGGTTTCTGACTTTTAGATGATCTTTTTAATGTGCTTCAAGTTTGATAATGTGGCTGTCTTAACTTGTAGTTCTGCGACCAAAATTCTGCATTTAAAGCAGTAAGGAGCCATACACTTAAAACATCAAGATATGTATACTTGCTTGCTTTTAAATAATACATTTGTTAAATTTACACATTTTTGATAACAAGTATATGCTTCAAGTCTTTACAATTACTTTAGCAATGTAATTCTGTACTTCTCCTAGAGCTATGATAAAAACATCATCAAGGATAACAAGAAAAATGGAGCCGGAGCAAGGCAATGCTATAATTTTAACCAATCTCTCCACTTGAATTTGAGATTAAGATGTTTTAAATGTTTCACTGATGACATTGATATTTTTAAAGACATAACTAAGGCCGCATTCTTCATCCAAGTGTTCTCGCCAGATCTCTACTACACCAGAACTGTACAAGACCACCAAGAATTGATGGCTGATTGCACGAACACTTCAATTCTCTGTGGCAGGACTCAGTTTCAACACCTCCTCAGAGACATCAAATGCTACTAAAGTTGAGTCACACTATCCTATGAGAGAAATATGAGGGATAACAAATTAATACACCCAAAGTAAGCAAATTTCTAATCTGCCAAGCACTTATAGAAAAACACAATAAAGGCTGCCTACATATTAATTCTGATCACATATTTGGAAGCCTTAATAGCAAATCATGGTTCAATCAGCATTTAAAAAAGATCTACAGTATATGAGACAGCACACAAAGGAAGTATAGAGTTAGAATACTTTTGTTATAAATAAACTGTATCCTGTTTAAAAGTTTGAGATATTGCAACAGAGTTTCTATAAAGTTAGAACTTGTACATAAGTTTCAAAAACCTTGAGGGAAAAAACGTTCAGCAATATTATTCTGATATTGGCATATGTGTCACTAGCACAAGATGTTTTTTACAAACATAAAAGCACCTAAACCTTGTCATTGAAAACTTTCAGGTCCCAAGAAGTGATAATTCTGAAGAGTGCTATCATCTGCTTAGCTATCTGAAAGGTACTGGCTTTGCTGTACTTTAAAAGTTTAATTATATTTTATTGATCAAACAAACTGAAATAAATCATAAGAAGAGTACTGCCCTATTTGAGAAGTAGAAGAAAAATACTATCTTTGCAGATAGGCTTTCAAAGAATCAAAAAGTTACTTTAATAATTTATACTTTAAGAGGACTGACAGGATTCAGATCAAAGATTAAAAAAATTATTTGTAAAACATCAGGTCTGACTCTGATTATTGATGTGATAAATTATTGAGTGCCTGTATAAAATCTCTTTATGTTTACACTTAAAACAGAAAAACCTTGAAGAACTGGTTTTAAACAGTTAATCAGCATGCACTTAGGGCTTGAATTTGTCTTGTCCTTCAACAGAAACATTGGTAGAACACATAATTAGTCTCTATTTGCCCTATCACAGGTCAGCCAGAAATGCAGAAAGTGCTGTCTGCTATCATCCTAAAACCAAGAGTAACTTCTTAAACTTTAAATTCTGTGCCTGAAATATTGGCCCAAGATGCAACTGGAACCAGACTTCTTAGGTCCAGGCCTCTTCTGCCTTTACAGCTGGCTTGCATATTACAAGATGGAAACAAATCACAAACAAATGACAAAAGTCCATCTCCCTTGAATCTTGGACATTATTTGTTTAAACTTTTATTTAACCTCATTCAACAGCATCGTATCTAGAATAATGCAACAAAGATGCATCTGGTCATATCTACCTACCTACCTCATCCTCACAGCACAGTAAGTACTAGGCTATGCCTTGGATTGCATCTGCAATTGTAGGCTCAAGCCCCCTTCCTCTTTTATCCCAGTGGAACCACCAGTTTTACATGCCTCAGTCCCTCTGCAATCTTTCCTATCAGGAAAAGCAAGGTATTGGAAAAACTACCAATTGAATTTCTGCAGCCTTCCAAACTATGAAATTCTTTATTAAATTCCATTCTTCCATTTCAATAGTGTAAGGGAAACTGATGATTTTATAGTTCTTCCATAGATGTCAGCAGTGAAACATTTAAAACACCTTAATCTCTGTAAAATTACACGTAATTAAATACAACATGATCAGTTAGGTAGTCACTGTTCAAGACTTACACTATACAGGAACTTCTGGAGACTAACAGCTGAAAAAATTGGGGGGAAAGGGGAGAGCAGTTCACCTTCTAAAACTAGGCAAGAAATATTTGTATGTCCTAAGACACACCATGTGTTGTCTCTACAGAAAGTAGGTCATGAAATCAACAGAAAGCAATAGGTGCTTTGTCTAATACTATTACATTAATTCTAAACTGAGCAACAGCATTTAACTATCAGGTTGACTAAACACAAAGGGGAAACAACTCTAATGCACTAAGGGTCTTTGGCATCCTCAGGAGTCATAAACGGCAATTATTGAACTTACTTGTCCCAACCTAATCGGGTGGTACATCTCCCATATAGCACTGTCCTCAGCCTACAAAGTAATTCATCAATACTGCATTCATATTGTTACCAAAAGGAAAGCCCAATCTTAAATATTAAGGTAGAGAATGGGGGATGGAATACAACCAAGGAAAAAACTTAGGAGGTTGTTTCGGTACAAAATACCCTGGGGTTGTGTTGGGAGGGCTACCAGAGACCCAGGCAGACTTTGAGTATTAAAAACTGAAGCAAAAGCTTGTTAAATAGAGTGATAGTGCAAACAACAAATCACTAGCTCTGATGATTAGCACTGGAGATTCCTAGGGGTATAAGATAACCTAGTGATCCCTAGCAAAAGAAACAGTATGATAATTTTAGCTGTAATTTTCTGGTTTCAGTCCTTTAAATAAAAGCTTCACTTTAAATCTCACTAACTAAATGCAGAAATAATTTAATAAATGTGGACTTGCTGTGCTGTTAAGCCTGGCTGGTCCTGGAAGACAGGATGAAAAAACTTGTTGCTACCTTCACAAAACCAGTCAATCCAAATGAAGTCGCTTGAGCAGGCGCTTCTGAGGAACCTATAACCTGGAGTGTGTTTAGGGAAGCCACAGGCTAGGGAGTGTCTCCTGCCAAACTAGAGAGAATAAGCGCCAAGTGCTTTGAGATTTGGTAAATGATTCCCTCTAGCAGGTACAAACCAGCATCCCTCTGTGAGGGGCAGATGACCAAGATATATTCCACAGCTCCAAACCAGCCTTGAACAGGACTGGGAAAGACTTTATAAACCAGTATCTGATACTGTTCAACTGTATTTCCACTTCACCTTCCTATGTAATAAACTGACTTTGTTAAAGAGAATGACCTTTTACCATGACGTAATTGTTACAAAATAATGGAAGACGCTACATTAATTACTTCAGTAAGCTTGTTTGTAAAAGAATGTTCCTCCTCTCATTGGATAAAAATTATCTCATGAACCAGCTTCTGGATAAAAGTGCACAGTCTTCTTGAGAACTCAAGACTTGCTGGCTGTAGTATTTGTTCTATACTTCTTCAGAACTACCCACCTTTGAGATGATTCCCCAGGAAGCATTCTGTGAAATTGAGAAACTGATGAAACATCAGTTACTTTTTAAAAATAAATTAACAAATCCCAAACTTACAGATCAAAATCCTCAAAATACATAGCCATTTTCAGTGCAAGACACAGCAGAAAAATGATAACCAGTCATACAATTGTAATGTAACCTACAGCAATAAAAATTTTGAATAAACTTTACACAACTTTTAATACTCTCTTCTCCTCCTGCTTCCTCCAAAGTAAATGCCAACCAAATTATTTTAGCCAAGTAAGATTCAGCTAAGACTAACAAGCATGGTAGTGTGAATGCACCAGTACAAAACCACTCACGAAGTTTGTTTCAGGTACTATAGTGGATTTAACTTACTCAGTACAAACTATTCTATAAAAAATAGTTCTTTATTTATATAATTGCATAAAGAGTTAAGAAAAGCTATACTGGCTAATACAGTCCAGCATCCTTTCTCTAACAGCAGTAGTGGGAGATGCTGCCAGAAGACTATTTAAAAAAAAAAAAAAAAAAAAAGGTGTGCAGTGATAACTATGTGACAATATAAAGCCTAAGACTATGCTAAGTTAGAAGATCTTATCTTTTGCTCTATTAGGTCAGGATGGAATTTTTTTTCCCATTAATTTTTCAAGCAATTTTTTCGAACTTGCAACATCCTAAAACAGAGTTCCACAACTTAAATACTCACCTGACAAAAAAAATAGCCCTTTTTGCTTGTTTTGAACTTTTACCTTCCAATTTCATTTGATATCCCTAGTTCTTGTAAAGGGAAAACCAGAAAAATAGCTCCATTCTAGGGGGTCATATTGGTATAATTATTCTAACACAACAGATCCAGAGAAATAGTTGTATCCATGCACAAAATCTATGTGTAATCCAGGCCAAAATGTCTGATCCTATTCTCTGTGCTGATTCAAAGCTCTTATGCAAGTAGGTGGGATTTAGGGCAGGACAAAAAAATTCATCAAGTAGAAAAAGAATTTCTCAAGAATCTTATTAAGCCCTACTTAAACAATTAGGGTTTTTTTGATGCAAGTCATGTAAGAATGACAAAAAAAAAGCCTTCACTTCTCTAAGAATTCTCAACCAGGTGGGTAAGTCTGGGAACCTACACATAATTCACACTTTTTGGCAAAAAAAAAGTTTTGAGAAGAGGTCTGACCTAAAATATATATAACCAGAGAATCCAGTTTCCAAAATTCTGTCTCCAAGCTAGATAATTAAACAGTTGAAAGGTAGCTATTAATCATCCCTAAAGAGTTTTTTTATTATCCTTAGTGGTTTGTCTCTAACAGAACCAAGCTAGTCACCAAATAACATTATGCACAGGTATGTGGAGGCTTGGAAAATGGAAGAAGTTGCCACAAATCATGGAAGCATGAACATACAAGCAGCGCATCTAGGAGGAAAGACTAGTTGGTACTCAGATGACAAGGAAGCCTTACAGCTTGATCAGAGAGGACAGAAACAATGTAAATTCTGAAGGAACAGAAGTTACTACTATTAATCTTAGCCCTATCTTTTTCTGTAACTAAACTGAGTACTACCTAATTTCTTTTAGAAGAAATCAAGATCTCAATGTGCTAAGGAAACACATTATCCTTAATTTTGATATTTAATTCCTTCTCTTTTAATAATTCCTCTTTAAGATTACTTTTGTGGAATTTCATGTGTATATCCTAAAAGAAGGGAGGATGCTGAAGTTATCAAAAAGGAGGCACTGAAGGTCAAGGAATTTGAGAACTACATCCAGATCCTATTCTGTAATCCCAGTAACCCGTACTACAGTGACTGAACAGTGTGAGGAAAATGCAAAAGACGGAGGAGGGGATGAGAACTGAAACAACTGCAGGTCTCAACAAGTCAAATGAGAATATGGAGATTACAGGAGGGTGTGTGTGTTTTTCTGGGTTTGGGTTTTTTGGGTTGTTTGTTGGTTTTTGGTGGGGTTTTTTTTGGTTTTTTTTTGGTTTGGTTGGTTTTTGGTTTTTTTGGGGGGTGGTGGGGTTTTTTTTGTTTGTTTTGTTTTGTTTTTTTTAAATCTTAGTTTTCTCGAAACAAAAATACAATACAACATAATAAGCATGTCCAAAGACATTCAGGAATATTCAAGAATAAACACAGAGTGACTGTAGAGAACTGGAAAATAAGTTCACTATTTTTATGAAAAATACCACATGCCCCAATGCACTTTTGTGTTTGATTACTCACTACAGAGTCAAATCAAAAGAAATTGTTAGAGGGATCAGATGAGAAAGAATATGGCAATGATACCGATAAGAGCCCTTCAGAAAACAATAGAGAAGTTCTTAGCTGGGGATTTATCCCCTACCTGTTTTCATGCAGGCTAGAAGAATGTGCTTCTTGGGCTAAGCCCAAGATCAAAAGATGCTAAGCCATTACAGGACCTCAGGCTTAAATACAAGAGGTATATGATTATAACAGTACGTCAGGTGAGACAGAGATGTAGAAGAACTGCTATAAGAATGTCAGAGATGACAAACACATGTGAAGGCACAGATGCCAGCATCCTGTAACACAGTCCCGGCAGTAACAGAACACACTCTCAATCACATTCACACAAGGATTAAAAGGAATACCAAGTATAAGAATCTGCCTATATGCTTCTGTTCTTTTAAAGCAACTTCTGTAAACAATGCAGACATTTTTGCAATTTATCTTTCTGGAGAAACCGTCTCTCTGACACTATAAAAGTCTTGTTAGTTACATGTCTGAACAGGTATCACAGTTGTCCACTATGAGCCTGATCCCAGGCAGATTAGCTCAACATGAGGCATCATTTTAAGGAGGCAGGATGGGCACGTCAGCCAGAAAGGATATGCACAAATACAGGAAACTACAAAGGATACCAGAAGGGTAAACCGAAGACCGTAACCTGGAATTTCAAAATGTCAGCACCTTCATCCGTGTACGTCCAGGATTAGAGGAAAGGTTGTCAAGATCAGGACACTACGCCACACTCATTAATACCAAATCCGTGCATGACCAGATGATCCACCACTACCAATGATCAGGCATGGTCATCTGATTTTGTCAAAATAGCTGTAGTTTATGATAGTTGATATTAAAGTCACATTTCTACATCATTGTGCGAGAACAGATGGTGGTACCTTATCTGGCACAACATCCAGTGTTGCAGGTACTTCCTTGAAAACAAATACCCTTTTGTTACCAGTAGAACATCTTCGTACCAGTTCAACACTTTGCAACATTTGGCTGTGACTTCTTTAACACTAGACACCGCAAAAGTGGTTAAACCACAGACTAACACTCTCTCTATTATAACCACTCAAAAAAAGAGTTAAATTGCCAATGAGTTATAGCAGAATCTGGACTTTGTATGCAGTAGACTCAGCAACGTGAAGGAGGTTAACAAATGCAATTCAAACTCATAGGAGAAGGAAAGTCTAAAGTGAAGTTTATGAGGTTTTTCAATAATTTTAAGAAATAAAAACATTACAACCTTAGTATGAGCAGCAGGATTGCCAAATAAACGTAATGAACAATAATTTCAAGATATTTTAGAAAATATTACCTTTTACTTTTTCCCCCTTAAACATTCCTTGAAGATGCTGCTCACTGATCAATGACTTCCTCCTCCACAAAGATGTTCCAACATGTGTTGGGAGTTGGGGACATTAATACCACCTCTAGAGCATGGAGTTTGCCTACAGGGATAATGTAAGTCAGCTTTATTGCAATATTGAATGGTTCTCCAAGGTTTTCTTTTTATTGTTCTTATTTTACATCCAATATTTATTACCAGAAATCTCTTTATGAGATGGACTTTATAAATTAATCTGGTAGACAATACATCTCCACAGAATAATGACCTTAATTTTACTCTCCTTTGCAGAGACCAAGAAATTTAAGCCATTCAGTTCCCAGATACAAGCTTATTCTGAGGCTGGGCAACGTATTTTGGTAAGCCTTGAAGGCCAGAACTGCCTTCCAGAAATAGCAAGACCTTTTAAAGAAGGCTCTTCCACTACATTCATAAAACAGAAGCAAGGTATTATGGTGGAAACAAAACCTGAGTTCCTCAAGTATTTCTGGAAGCAAATAGTATGGTCACGTTCTCAGTTCAATTGGAGTAAAACCTTTGAAAATGATGCCTGAAGAAACAGTTTCATTTTCTTCATAAATAATCATAGTTTGAACGTATCTACACTTATTTTGAGAAATTACTGCTTGATGAAATAACATCAGTTCTGGCACTTAAAGGTGATACTACTAAAAGCATAACTCAGATTCTGTAGTGTTGCAGAACCAATAAGAGTAATAAAAAGAAAACCTTAGAAATACACAAAAAATATTGAACAGAAGCTGCCCTACCTTTCACAGAAAGGCAGACTCCAAGCTCTCAGGTGGTACTGAAGTTACCATTCCAACACATGTTGGGACATCTTGTAAAACAGGAAGTGTAATCATGGACCTATTAAAGAAAGAACAACAATACAGTTTAACATTCTGCTGAAATACTTACCGGTTATGTTTATTTGGCAACACTGCTGCTGATACTAAGATGGGAATATATTCCCACCTTTTTTGAAAAGGAAATAATAAATGTAAATAACATAATTGTCTTACAATATTGTAACATTAGCAATTGATTAAGTTGGAATATAAAACCAGATTCTCTACCGAGCATGTACAATAAACTCCAAACTCAACACAAGAAACTAAATTATCACAACTATGGACATCGATAAGAAGATTGGGAGCAGTGCACACCTTTTAATCTAAATAAAATTTCTAGCAAATTCCTTGGTTTATACTAATGAAAAAAACCCCTAACTCTGCACTAAATTACAGAACTATTCCAGATGTCAGAATGTAGATATATCTCTACACCTGCCACATCTTTGCAGGTGAGATACTGAAATTTATATGAACTAGACAAAGTCAACATATTTGGCATGCACAGCAACTTGCAATTTGTATTATACAATACCCAATATGACCTTATTTTTTTTGTGAAGTAGCAACTAGAATCACAGAAAACACCACTAGGTACAGTTCAAGTAGACTAAGCATGTCATTAAGACAATACATGTCTTCAAAATGTTATTCTTAAGAACAAGTACATGTTAGAACTACCTCCAGACACAATCAAGAGTTATGTCCACAGGTATTTAAGGAGGTCATCCTGACAGAAAGATGCTGGTGGAAAAACTGATATTAGAAAGAGTATTTCAGTTTGAAGACAAATCAACTCATGGATAAAAAGTTATAAGTCAACAATGAAAATGACTAAGTTACATCAACAAAAAGTGCAGCAAAAACAAAAAAAAGATGTTCACAGGCAGTATGATAGCTCAGAATTTCAGAACCCACAACTGTAATCTAAGCAGCTATAAAAAACATCTAAACCAAGCAGAGAAATAAGTATACTTTTATGTTAGAACTGCTCTGTATATGAAAGAGCAATCATCAATAGTACAGTTTCATCTCATTCAAACATGAATACAAATGTTGACAAACAAACAGATGAAACGGGGATGGCAGAATGACTTTCTTATTAAACTAGTAACAAATGCTTTAAATAGAGGCTCTGAAATCTACTGGCCTGGTTCCACGAAGGATATCCCAATCAGTTTTTAGATGGTTTAGCAATATAAAATGCCCTCTAGAGTATTCAAATTATTTATTTAAAATATATACAAATGCATACAACTGGGCTGCCACTGTGATGCCACATAATGGATTCAATACAATCCAGAACACAGAAAACACAGATAAGCTATTTCATTCTGTTTTAACATGCATTTTTATAGCAGACATGCAATTCAAGTGTGACTGAATAAAGAAAGAATCAAGGCAAAACGATGATCAGTATTTCATCAGACAGAATTAAAAATATATTACATGTAAAATAACAAAAAGGTAAATCTATAAATTATGTTGAGCCTAACCCTACAACTGTTATAATGACAGAGACAGTGGCTTAATTGTATCAAGCCAAGCTTGTCTGAAGCTGTTTTAAGGAAGATTGTAGGCCTTTTAACTACTGGACTAGGAGAATTTGGATTCATCAGCACATTTTCAAGCTTTATAATAATTGGCCTGCACCACTATGTGTGTTCCAGCCTGAAAATCTATTTGGATGAAGCAAGAGAATCCAGTACTAATTTTGTGATAGGGAATGTTGCAGGCACATGCTGTTGTCAATGTAATAGACTTTTTCCAGAGAAAATTTATAACAATGCTAGATAACAGACATAAATATAGTATTTCATAAAATCATGCTATAGAAAAATTTATTTCCCAAGGCAGATGTAAAAGTAATCCTGAATGAATGTGAAATAAAAATATCATTGATGATTCTCCAATACATTTTTATCATACATATTTAAGTAAAAATAATTTGAAAATACGATTGACAGTTAAAGCGTACTCAATATGGCCAAATCAGTCCCACATTTCTTACACTGTCACATTTGTAATTATTCTATTCAGCCAGTGCTCTCTAACAATAAAAACTGAAGTAGAAAAATTGAGTGAAAAACACTGAAAGTGAAGAGAAAGAGAGAAAGAAACAATCTAAGTCAAAGAATACAGTATGCCAAACTTAAGTCTCGTTATTTTTGCATTAAGACAGTTAATTTATGGTTAAGATTCTCCACAAGTTGTGACATTTTAGGGATAGCCAATAAAAGCAAAATGGCATCATCTGGTCGTAGAATAAATCAGTTAGAATTAAAACAAAAGCTGTGGGAATTAATAAGCTGCTGTAGATTCTAAGTTTGTGAGGGTATCATGCTCTGATGATGACAAAATATAAAGCAAAGTTTTTTGGAACCACTAGTGGAGGTTCTAGAGACCACAGACTCTCAGTCAAAAGACTTCTCAGGAAAAGTACAGAACATAGCTGTTCCCTTTTTCCATGGATTTAGTTGTCAGGCAATATAAAAAGGGTCACCTTTTATCCCATCCTTCACTATGTCCTGCTATCTTTCACAAATATTAAATATAAAATACAGTGCAGCCTAATTCTTATCTGGTCTCAGAAACAATGTTGTAATTAAGTAATTCCTGAGTCAAGGAGTTTCTGTTTTAAAAACCAGAGAAAATTGTCCATGCTTAAGACAACCTGCTAAGTCATGCTGTTTTATTCATGAAAGTGTTGCCCTTTTTGGTAAACAGTGGAAACTCAGAATGTCAAAAACTAGCTTCTAAAACCTAACTAATACAGCATTCTTACCCACCAAAAAATAGCTTATGCATGAACAAAAGTGAAACAATTAAAAATTATTAGGGTTATTTTTCTTGTTTCTTTTCCATAAAACGACATGAGAAAGCTAGAATTTTTCAGCATTTTTTATTTGTGAGGGTCTAATAGGCTTACCTTGCCCTTTAAAGAAACACTACCCATTTTACTAACAAAGTTAAAGACCTAGAAAGTTTTAAGAGTTTGTATGCACAACAGCATGCACATGCATGAAGAACATCAACCTCTGCCTCTCAGTTTCCCAAAGAGAGAAACAAAAGCCTTACAACTCTCTGCACATGTTTCATTGTGCTGTGCTGTCATGTAGAAAGATCAGGGTTTAAAGTTTTATGATCCTGAATGGAATAGCAAAAGAAATACATTATCTGCTAAGAAATACCCACTCTTGAATTTGCATCAAAGAAGAATTTGAAACAGTCACAGCCCTGTCTTCCTACACGAACAAATGGCAATGATTACCAGCCAAAGATGACGAGATACAAAATTGGATAAGGAAGCATGTGGGAAGTGGATGAATATCTTTGCATGAATACCTTTCAGTTACTTCTTCCATTTAAAAGGATCAATAATAATATTAGTCATATAGATTTAAAATAAATTTTGGCTGATAAGACTGCCAAGTTACAGTACAGATAAGAACGTACAATACATTAAGAAACCTCTTTCACTGTTGGCTTCACTTTGAGGCATTTGGCTGGTGGTTACTGCCAAAGACTGAATAGCATCTGCTCTCACTTTAGCAGTTTATATTCTGACTCTGGTGAATGGAAGCACAATCTCTGAAACAGCCTTTGGGGAACACTACCGAGTTGCTCGACAGAGCTCTTACTCAGAAAAGAGAGAAAGAGATTAATATTACAGAAAACTTGAAAGATCTAGCTTCTGAGAAAGGAGAGAAGAGCAGTTTCCTAATACTGTACATACCACAAATCTCTCTTTTACGAAAACATTAAAAACATGCCCTAAAACTAAAGTGATTAAATATGAATAGATTTAAAGGTAGAAAATAAGGTCTGTTTAAGTCATATTCAGGTAAAAGAAAGAAGAAACAAATTATTTTATCTCATTTGTCAACAGGCGTAACGAAATCAGAAGAATGAGGACTCATATAACATACTTCCTTTTTCCTAATGTGCTTGAGAAGGTCACAGCCTCCTTTGCTTAGTCCTGGTGTGTCTAGGCACAGCAACATTTGGTAATACCGAGTTTTGTCGTGAACTTACAATCATTTTAAGTGCCCAGTAGCACAAATTACTAAATTTCTGTGTGGTCCTATGCAAACAACAAATCTGGCCACACACAGTGAAAACCAAGCTTCTAAAACTTCAAAATCAGCTGAAGGAATTCTTGTCCTCAAGAGCCATAGATCCCAGATAGTAGCCACTAGTGAACCCCACAGCCACTTTCAGAACTATAAAAGGCTTCGTGTAAAGCCAAAATAAAACTCAAAAAGTGGCTGCAGGAGTTCACTAGGAGTGGCCGCTCTTCTGGATTCACTGCTTTTGAGAAGTAAATCCCTGCAGCTGCTTTTAAAAGCTTTGAAAGTTTCATTTCAATTATCAAAGCCAATAAAGCTTCAAAAACAGCCATAGGGATTTGTTCCTCAGAGGAGCAAACCCCAAAAGGCAGTGATGAATAGTGTGATGGGTTCTGTGGCTCTTAAAGTATGTACAGATTCCTGTAAGTCCTGCACTTGTAATTACAGCTTCATGTTGTGCAGCAATTGTTACACCCAGACAGTTCATTAAGGCTTCTATGGCAAATTCATTACTGATTTCCCATTCTTTTTAAGTTTTCTGTCTGTTTCCTTTTTGTTTTCTTACACCTGTATGAACTATTATGTGAACATTCCTCACAACAGTTTCTCAAATTGCATTAAACCCATGCTGCCTTCCTATCTCAGGTGGTGGTAAGCCATTGCACAAAGTGGTGCACATATGCTCTCCCAGATTGCATCACGTAATGCCATTATCACATCATTGCACATGATAACTATAGCATGCAAAACAATCAATTTCTCTGAATAAGAACTTAAAAGGGCACTAATTAAAATACAAGTGTGAAGCTTGACAATAAGTCAATGAAGAACTTTGCCTACAACTGCAATATAAAAAGGCTTCCATTAATTCAATGAACATAAACACAAATAACATTCCAGAAATAACTGTATGAGTTAAAAACCTAACTGTACCAATTTGCAACAAGATTTTGGTCTTACCTTTAAAATTATGAGAACTAGATCCCTAAAAGTTTTACAAATTTAACTAGTGACATAAACACAGTTGTTAAAGAAATGTATGATTTACGTCCCTGAGCTTAGTATCTTAAAATACTGATGGCTCCTAAAATATTACCAAAATTATGTTGGAAAAGGTACATTTAAGTACGAGAGCATATACAGTATATTAACAAACTATGTCATATAAAATACATTTTGAGCACACTGACTAACTTTAAAACATACTAATTTTGAATAGTTACTTCTTCTACTAAAGTTTTTAACTTCTATTTTCAAATGGCAGAAAAAATAAACACACCCTTTCAGCAGTTAAATACACCTTTTTGAAAAAATGCTATAAGAATATCACTATGAAGTTAAATAGATGCAGGTGCTCAGAACTGAGTAACTGGTTTGTGTGGGGAAAGAAAATCTTGACGGATAACTTCAACATTCTGTTAAATGTTATTCACAGGTGTCCTCTGTGACCTGTACTACTTACTTTATCTCTCTGTTTCAATCTTCTCATGTGTAAAACATGAAGGAGGATTGTGAGAAATAATTAATGTTTGCAAAGAGCTTTGAGATCCTTGGATATAAAAAACACAGGGAAAGCATGAAGTATAAAAGTACCAGTATACTATATTTTTTCCAACTTGAGAGAACTAAGTTACTTTCATCACAAAAACCTTGAAAGTTTTGTAATACTAGATTATATAAAACACTTAAAAAACAATCTTAAGTGCTAAGCACATTCTGCTACCCAGAATCATTAACTCCAAAGGAAACACTATCAAAAGGAAAGGACACATTTCTCACCCATTTCAAGTATGCGTTTATGTAGAGGTATAGCAGCAAGAAAGGGTTCATCTTTACAGGACTGTATCTGGGTTCCAACCAAGTCAGAGTTGGTAGCCATAATTCGGGCACTTTCTTCATTAAGATTAACACCAGCCATAGAGGTAACATCATTGATGTCATCATCATCTCTATAAAGAAAAAAAAAAAAAACAAACAAAAACCAAAACCAAATAAAAATAATTCTGCATGTGATATATTCATTTTGTATATTATCTGCTTCTCCACAAGTAATCATCATGCAACATGCCCGGTGGCAGGGCCAAATAGAGGCACCACCACTAGGGTCTCCATTTTCACAGAACACATTCTAGATTCAGAAATAACTAAGTATTTCTCAGATCACATTAGGAAAATTTTAGAAGCAGGACAATTTATTTGTAACAGAAGGTGTGACAGAGGTGTCTTTGCTTCATCTGAGAGTCAGTGATATCAATGAAACCAGGATGGTCAGGAAACTAAAGGCAACAACACTGCTAAAGACAAAGCGTATGGCTATTCTCTTTATGCTGAAAACTAGGAGTAAAATGATAAAATAATAAAAACCCCACAGACATTAAAAGCAAAAATATGAATTTGGAATCCTGCACTATTTCACAAGTTCCCATCAAAATGGGCACCAAAGCATTTTCAGTAATAGTCAGGAAAGTCTCTTTGACCATGATGAGTTCATTAAGTAAGTCTGGGTTCCAAGCGGGGTCTGAATATGCACTGGTATTTTCTATAGCAACATACAAAAATCAGTTGAACATGTCAACTGGTTTTAGAAAAATGAGCTGCATTTGAGAAGATGATAGCAGCACTTCCCAGGACACTGTTTGCCCTGCGATACCCTTCCTAACAGCTTGAGGAAGTACTGAATATCTTGAGTTTCCATACCTGTATCTCCAAAGCATCTTTTACCTCCTACCTCTATGAGGTAGGACTCATAACTGTGGAAACAACCATCCGTTTTTAGCACATTCTGATTTGGTGCTACTGCTGACACAAACACTGTACAGCATATTCTAGGAGTGATTACTCCACCTCTGAGAATATATATATGGAAAAGATCCACATACATCCAAATCCAGACTCCTACCACTGCATAAAGCAAACAAATAAAAGCTTAATTTAAAAGATTTTTTTTTAAAAATATTACATAGATGTCATCCTATGCAACCTAGAATACTTTCTGTCACTTGTAACAAGTCTCATGCCTACAGTAAAAACCAAAAGCTACAAATAAGGTCTGAGGACAAAAGGAGAGAAATCTAGAAATATACAATCTAGGTCCTACTCTCCTTGACATCTGCACTAGAGTAGCCAATTTTGGTGGAAGACTTCTATAGTTTGTCAGATATTTGTTTTGTTTTATTTTGCAGGAATAAGGCAGGAAGGCATTTTTGTTTGTATAAACCTGGAGAAATGTCCAGAGCACTTGAGGCAGAATATGGAAAATTTTACAATGACTGTCAGAAAAATGCTGCACAAATGAGATTTTATTATCTTCCGCAAGTGCTAAGCACTTGATTTCTTCTCTTCGAATGAAATTCCTCAGGATAGTGTCACAAAATTGATCTCCTGCCTTGAAGGTTTTCATGCTGAGTCTAAAGGATTTTCATTTTTACATTCACATGGTATATATGCGATACTCATCGGAGGATCACAAAACCTGCCATGAAGAAACTGGGCTCCTATGCATTCAGTGCATAGATGACTGAACTACTCTTCAGCCCTGTCCAACCGGTTGTGAAACTGCCCCCAAATATCACAGTTGATAAACTTACTTAGCCACATAACAACTAACAGTGACTTAAATATTTAGTGACGAGTTAAAAAGATTCTAACTACAAATGAAAAACAACAACTAAAACTGAAAAAGGGGAAAACCTAAGATTTTTGGGGGGTTAAAAACCTAACACTTGAAATAGAATGAGTATCACCCAATGTTATCTACCCAGGACTCACAAGGTCTTTTAAACCACGGCAAAACCAGATTCATATAAAGGGAGTTATCATAACACAAACTCAAAAAGATAGTGGAAGCTACTGGAAAACAGACTTGAGCCCAGGATTTCAAAATAAAGCTAAAGCCGATCAAACTACAAAACATTAACCAGCTTGTGCAGTTAAAAAAAAAAATCCAATACTGATTCTCAGCGGACCCTCACATCTCTGTGGGTGCAAAGGAAGCACTGCTGCCCTGTGGGGTCTGGCAGTGCCGCTGACTGCTTGAGGGGACCTGAGCACAAGGACTCAAAGGATCTTGATAAAATATTAACTGAGTAGGATACTCGTCTGCTTTCTCTATATACGGCCCCCATGACCTCACCTGCTTTAGCAAGCATTTATCGCACAGCTACGCACAGTCTGGCTAGCAGCACGTAATACAGTCTCAATCTCGTATTTCTAGATCAGGTTGCCAGGACTGAGGTACTTTCATCTCTTTCAAGCAATCATCCATACAAAAATCAAGATAGCACTCTCGACTTCAAGAACATTTGTAAGAGAAGTTTATACTTATCTCTACTTTTACTTAATAGTTGAAGAAAGTACAATCAATCTTCTACCTTCCTTCTGCTTAGCATTTTAGCTATTCCAATTTTTATTTAGAGTACAGATCTATGACCCTATTATAAATAAACAAATAGTGTCTGAAATAAACACAGACAATTGATTTGGGAACAAACCAGGATTCCAATGAAATTATCAAAATTAATGCAATAGCACTTACAAAGACCATCATTGTAACTCCTGGACAGAATCATTTCCTTCCAGCTTACACTGGCAATCTACTACCTGTGAGTAGAGGGGGTTTTTTTATATTACATGGAAGATAGATATGAAATGTTTTACTTCAGTTTTTTTAGTCTAATAGTAAAAAACTCTATCCACATATTCGTTTTAACTTTATGGAACTTCATCACAAAAAAGAGCTTGGATTTGGACACTGAAAAATACACACGTTTATATATAAAGAGAGCTGGTACTCTTGCCAAAAAAATTTCCTATAAAAGTCAACTTTTAAGGCCAGATGAGTCAGTTTTCAGAAGTCATTCTGTGGAACAAAGATGCCATCCAGTGGTCATCTAGACCGATGACTACTGTCTGTCTTTCCCTTTTCAGCACAGTACTTGACAATTTCATGCTTCTTGGCACATATTACTGTGCTCATACTAATTATGCTGTTTCAGTAATTATTTCCGTTTTTTACTGAATTAAATTCTGAGTCTTATGGGATAAATCAAACATTCCAACATGCATGCTATTTTTAAGAAGACAGCATGGGTTCTCAAACTCCTTCCAAATGCAAGCTACATCTTAAAGTAGTCCAAGAGTGCAATTCTTCCTCCTATATTCAACCTCTTGTAAGACCTCTCCCTCTCCTCTTCATTAAAAACACTTGTGCAATTACAAAAAAACCCAACAAACCCAAACCAAAACCAAAGACCAAAAACCAAAACCAAACTTATTTGAAAATAAGAAAAAGAAACCAAAGTATTTGCACAGTTGCCTGTAACATGTTTCAAAGACTTTGTTTAAACTAAGACAAGCCATTAGAAAAATCTGGTAGTATTTTATTTATGAACAAATCTTAACTGCACTATCGCATACTGTTTTTCTTTCTCATACACTTTGCAGGATTTGAGCCAACAACGTCCAAATCTGCAATACTGAACTGCTCCCAAATAAGCTGTAAGAATACATAAAGCAACTGAGACAACATTATACTATTGATACTCCTCTCTCTCACAAGTGAAATTTCATGTTCTTAAGGCAAAGTCCCTACATGTATGTAAGACTCTGAGCAAGTCTACAAATTCCATGGATCACAAGATCAGAGATCAACAACAATACATTGGATATAAAGGGTGACTTGAAATTACAGTATCAGTCACTACTATATTACACTTTATAATAGCATAAATTCCATTTACACAAATTTATTATAATGCTTATTCTGACTTTCAAGCTTTAATATGAAATTTCTCCCTAATACTGCTTTGTCGTACAATTCATTTACCATCTACGGTGGATCTTCTCACTGATAAGCAAAAGGGATGATAGAACATACCACAGTTGTGGTCAGCATTTTTCCTTATTTTGAAAAATACAGAAAAAATACACAATGACCTTCTGACTTGAAATATTTATTTGGAAAAATAAAGAAACTTAAAGCCTAAGGTTTTACATCATATACCATTTTAAGACCAAAAACTTGGAAGTTATCCATTTAACATCTACATTAGCTTTCTATCTCTCCTTAAAGGACAGGCTGCTTTGCACATTATTAGATGTAACATCATGCATTTTGAGGCATTTTGCCAAAACTATGTTATTAAGCTTTTTTTTTTTTTTTAAATAAAATAACAGGCAACAGATTCTTTTGGCTAGGCCAAAGAGACCTGAAAACATATTTCTTATTCCCACTTAGACTCTACTTTAAAATGTTGCCAGTCATCAGCACAAAATACAAATACTAAGATAAGCTTCAAATTATCTCAGTCACTTCATAGAACTGATTCTGAAAAAAAATCTAACACATTAGCTGTACAAAACCTGATACTGACAGGCTCCGAGAGCTTATATATAACTTCAAAATACTGTTTCAGAAAAAGAAAGCTTGCTGTGAAAATGAAGGAGCATCTGGCTAGCTGGCACACTAAGGCAAACATACCATCATCACACATATTAAGGAAATGGTTTTGTCCACTTCTTGCCTCTTTTACATGCAATGCCACTGAGCCTTACTCAAAACAGTTAGGAAGTGGTAGGATAATACAAGAGTACAAACACTTATCTCCATCCCTGGAGATATGCAGAACTGGACAAGTCCCTGATCTAACTAAACCTGCTCTGACTCAGAAGTTGGGACTCCCAAGGTCCCTTCCAACTGAACTTATTCTGACTCAGAGGAAACAAATGTTTCTTTATATCGGCCACAATCTGAACTATGGATAATAATAATTTTGAGAGTCTGCTACTTTTACTGTCATCAGTGGTAGATTATGTTAGTGGGAGCTCTGAGGTTACCAAACTAGATGATGATGTAAACAGCAGCTGTAGCCAAATACGCAGGTCCCTAGCAGACTTCAGTGGTCCTTCTGCTTCATCTCTCCTGACTACAGAAACCTCTAGCTGGACTATTATGGTACAAATGTAAGTCTGGATCTCTACTGTAAAGCCACCAAAAAAATTACAAAAAATGGAATTCAAATTTCCATCCTCAGGTATTGACAGAGTTGAAAAGTCAACTAAACAGAATTGTCCGTAGTTCTCTCTGAAAAGCTTAGCAACAATAAATTTTAGTACCTAAAAAGGAGATATAAAATTTCATAAATACAACAACTTTACATTGCAGAAGTCTTGGGTTGAAAACTCTACGTCATAGAATAGCTACTATAACATCCAGTGAACTCATGTAAGCAGTCTTACACTTCATTAATAAATGCTGACGTTAAAGGCTAAGTTGTAATTTGCAGAATTCCTAATTGCTATGTCTTTTATATAATTCCTTCCTGTATTTCCCACAGTCCAGAATAGAAGTAACTGAAAATAACAAAGTTCACACTTCCTTTTCTAGTGACCAACACTTTCCTCACAAGAGTGCAAAACTCACGTTATTTTAAAGAAAGCAGAATATAAAATCATGAAACAAATATGCAATAATAAAACACTAAGGGCAAAATAAATTTATACATAACACAACTATTTTTCAAAATTCTTGCTTTGCTTTAGATGCCAGTTTGCCTTCTGGCTAAAAACACATTCTTCACACACGCTGGGAATGTTGAGGAAAACTAGTCAGCATTCAGAGGATTAATACAGATTTCCAGCTCTGTGCCTTCAGGCTTAATAGTCAGACATCTATCTGTCCTCAGGAGAGGTTAGGGGTTGAAATGCAAATATGCAAACAACTGAATTCTTTGTTAAGATATCAAGAAAAAGCTTGATCTTTGCTGCTGTTTAATAAATCCTTGCAATTTTATGGACTTATTTAAATGCAGCTTTGTGTCTTACTATTTTGAAGGAGAAAACAATGCAAGGAAACAAACACATTCATTCTGACTAAAATTTGTTCTCTAGAGGAAAAATGACATACACCCTTGACAGCTTATTTACCAAACTCACTAAAGATTTATTGATTTATCAATCAGTGCCTTGAGCATTTGCTTCTCCCCAAGGGAAAATTAACAATTCCAGCTAACCTAATATATTCTATGTATAAACTAAGTGAATGCAAGAATCAATCCTGGCACAGTTTACAACATTCAGTTAAAAAAATGCTGTCCCTTTTGGTGTATGTAAAATTGAAAGCTATACTAACGAAGAATAAATGCTCATGTTGCTTACAAACATAAAAAATACTTATTAAGACAGTACAATTGAACCCAACAGACATTTTAAATCATTTAAATACTCAGTGGGAGGCAAAAGCCTTGGAAAATAAAAAATTGAATGATTTTGCTTCTAGATTAATACTAAGTACTACCACTATTAGTTGCAATACTGACATGCCTCAAAGCAGAGATATTTCAGAGTTACAAATTCTCTTTTACTTCACCTGCAAAAGCATAATCCTGAAAATTAATTACTGGTTTGATGATGTCAGAGCATCATAAGAATTTCAGAAGATGAAAATGAAAATCTAGGAATATTTTGCCAATTAACAAAGAAAGAAAATGTTTAAACACAAATAAAATGTACTTTCATCAGTGGAAAAAAATTAAAAATCTGGTAGTGAAAGCAAAATGCAGTAAATGTAAGATTAGCTTTTCACTACAAAGAGTAAAACTATCCAAAAATATATATAAAATAAAAGTGGGAAGTACAAAAGAACAGGTTTGGCAGCTCAATGCATCAATGCTGTGTTGAACCTTGGCCGCACGTGATTACTACAGGGATCCACAGAAGCCCCAACCTCTGCTATCTAGGCAAGCACGTGAAGAATAGATGCAGCAACATCTTCCTTTCAAAACCAAGAACACAAAAAAAGACCCAAAACCCACTCTCAGAATCATACAGTATTTTCCCTACGCTGATGAGGGGACAGCTGCAGCTTAGCTGCAGAAGCCTATTGACAGGATGCCTTGTCCTCACAGTTAGTATCTTCTCAGCAAGATAGATTCCATAGGAACGTTAGAATCCGATACATACAACCAACCATGTATTTTTTTAAAATATCATATACATAATCCCATTTAACAGAAGTTTTATTATAATCCACAGAACTGAAGGCTTTACTAAACATTAAAAAGTGCATTTAGAGGAAAAAAATCCTCAAGACATGTCATGACCCCCTCCCTTTTTTTAAAAGAGAACTAAGTGAGAAAATGGTCATCCAATCACAGTAAGAAAAGGCAGGAATTATTGTAAAACACTGCCCTCTGGTGTCAAGTCAATTCTAAATTCTATTTTATATTTAAGATCCCCCCCCAAACACCCCCCTACGGTTTTTGTTATTATTTTTTTATTTTTTTTTACCTGAAAGAACCACCTCCAGGGTCATTCAGCTTGTTTTTCTGATTTGCAGAGACCTGAACACCAAAGCCCCCAGGACTTTTGCTGGCTTGTATTGTTGGTGCCTTCCCTACTGTGCCTGAAAAACACCAAGCAATGTTATTACGAGCTGTCTTAGACAATTTACATCAAAGAACCTTCTGTCCAGGAACTAAATTTAACTGTCTGTAAATTGCAAACAAAGGAAGTTATTATTTTTAAAGATTACACTGCTGAAGAAGAACAACTTAAAATACAAAATTTATATTAACATTACAGTTTGTTCAATATTTACAGAATACTGAAGATTCCAAAACTGAGAACCATTGGCCATAACTGGTTATAATACACATAATAGCTGTAAGTGTGTTTGCAATTGCCAGTAAACCACTTTTCTAGATAATCTGCACAGAATAAAGAAGCAGAATTTGGAATGTTCTTAATACAGATGCTTTAAGTCATGGTCACTCAAGGTATTAACTATGCCTTTTACATTTTTTTATATAGCCATTGCTCTTTGTTGCAATGAAAAACATGTATTTTCAGAGTTGAAAACATTATTTTAAACATTTTTAAATGTTTTGTATTGTACATAAAAGAAAAAACACTACTGTAAAATTTGACATAACCCTCCTCATAAAAGTTGTCTTTTACTTTCTTATTTTGAAAATGATGTTTTAAACGTAATTCATACCTGTATCTAGACTTTACAGGTCTATATGTAGAAGTAAAACTGGGCTTTCTAAATGAGTTGAAGTGTGGTGTACATTCAGCTTCTTGTGACAATAAATTTTAAAAATGCATATTAATTCCTCTGATATTTGGAAAAATCTAACCAAAAATAATTACAAATTTATGCTGCTAATTAGTAAATCAACAGACCTGTATTATTATTATTATTATTAAAAACACTGTCTCAGTATGCAACTGAAAAAGCATTGACAAATGAAACTCTTGCAGTAAGCCCTCCTTTACTGCTTAAACACGTTTACTTGGGTTATATTTTGTGTTTCCTTTAATACCACCTGTGTTTTGGCATGTGAAATTAGTTCATATGTCTACTTGACTTAAAAGATCTCACCTTTTTCCTGTATATCACTTAATTTTATTGAATGTTACATACACGTAGTGTTTGAGATTTTGAGAAGCACATAAAAGTTATTCCTGCACATCTGTGACTCCATTGCATATAAATGGCATGGTATGAACCTTAGTAGAGTTACATTATTTTTCTTTCATGAATTATAAAAATCTGAAATACAACTATCACAACAAATCCTTTCAAGAACACTTCTTGGCTAAAACAAAAGCGTTAGCTTTGAATGAGTCCAGCATCACTTTTTTTTTTTATTTTGAAGTCTTCATCAACTTCAACATATGATCTCAAAGCAAAACTAATTTGACAGTGTTCGTTAAGTTCTTTAATCTGTATAAATACACTGTTGCGTGGACTCTCAACATTACCAAATACAAAACAAGATTTAGGACTTCAGGCTCCAAGCCTGGGGAACAAAAATATTTTGTCATCAGAATATTCAAGGTCCATGAGATGTCACAGATAGCATTAGTTCATGGACCAGGCAATTTATTTATGTATTTCAGACGAACTAGCTGAAAGGTTTTCTACCAAGTGAATTGGAGGCAAAGAAATAATACAATAATAAAAATCAGCAGATCTCTGCTTTCTACAATTAACATCTAGGAGATTAAAAGTATGTTAACCTTGAAAATCATTGCAATGGCACAATTAAGGTAACAGCGGTACTCCTCCAGAATTAATACTACATTCCTTTAGAACTAGTATCAATGGTTTGCTTTCTACAGATGATAACTTTTGATCAAAAAGAAAAAAACCAAAAAGGTACAGCAACAGAGTAGTTAACTTCATGGTCTCAGGAAAACAGTATGTCTACACTGGTTATGGAAAAATTAAGTCTCACTTTCTTTCGCCCCATGTATATGTAATTCTACTCAAATGGATCTGGCAAAGTAAATATAAGTTTGGGGATGACATACAAGTTTCTGGGTTTAAATCACAACTGTGCATGATTAAGCCATTAGACACAAAACATGGCTAAAACGTCAATTTCTATCATAAGACAGGGCATATTTTGAAAATTAAAATCACCTGTGGACCTAGATATTTCATGGGATTGGTAATGACATACAGAGTCTTTCACAACTGGGTCTTCATTTCAAATTTTATGTAGCACAATCTAGAGAAATAAGCCCAAATCTAGGAGCTTATAAATTCTTGGTTGTACTTCTGCACAGGTTAAATAGCTGCAATGAATACTCTGGCTAATTATTTTTATTCTTTGACTCAATTCCCCCATCCATAAGATCCATTTCACCTAATTATTATACTGATAAACGTTTTGACAGAGGAGTGTGAATTTTTCATGCAATAACTATAGTGTTACTTCCCCTGCTGTGGAAGTAATTTTATTAACATAAAAGTTCTTAAAGTCTGCCAACTTTATCTATACTACTGTTTTAAAAAGCAGTCTGTTCATAATGGATGCATTAACATTAATGTAAAAATACATTACACTAGGAGATTCACTCCTATCTGAGAAGGAAAATGCACCATTCTGTGGAAGTCAGCTCAGTTCTGGTGTAACTATCCTTAAAAAGTCACACTCCACAAAATTATACTACTGACCACATCCTATTCCAGTATCTTACCTCTTTCTACAGGAATATCTAGGCCAGTATAAATTATCATTATAGTGGTGTTTATAATATATCAATATATCAAGATCAAAATAAACTGGTATCTGACAGTATGCTATAGCAGCATTTCTTACAGCTGCAAGCACACAGGCGGACTTTTCCCTAGACGGGCTGCAGGATGAGCAGTTTTACAATGGGATGTTTTCTAAATTTCTATTCTGTTTGCTTCGTCTTTGTAATTAAAACAATACAGCGGTGGGCTTAAACATGCTTGTAGATAGCAATAAGCTCACCTAAAAGCAGAGCTTTGCATGAATTGGCCTTTATGAACTGTTGTCTTCCTTAAGCCAAACTGCCAGTTAAGTTGCATTTCACTGGCTGATCAATGGCTATCATGAATAAATTTGTATTCTGATTCCAGTGTTTAAAAGACAGATGCCAGTATCATGCAAATTCTTGGCACGCTGTTGACATTCACAACTTAGACTGAACAAGCAAATAAACAAAATCAGCCTTCACTCTCAGACATTTTAGTCAAAAGTGAAAGTTCATGCTGTAAGATGCCGAATACCTTCCTTGTTAATAAACTTGGGACATGAGTATCAGTGCTATCAAACATACACCTTTTATGACAAGTAAATGCATTTCTTCCTAACTTGGAAAAACAGCCTACAGGATTACAGTGACAGCTTGGTCTCAATGTCCATTCAATCTTTGGATTCTCCAAAGAGAACCGAGCAAGTAGAATATCAACTGCTATTAACTGTGATCATTGGGGTTTTGGTGCTTTCTTTTCACAAGGAGAACAGAAAAGACCAAGCAATAAAGTCAAATAGGCAGCAGTAACTTTTATGTGCCTTTAAACTAGTTTGAATTCTGATTCAACACCTAAAGATGACAAGCTCTGTATACCATTACAAACCCTCAATCATCTAAATGCCCACATCTAAAAAGAAATTCTTGCACATCACCAGGAAAAATAAAAACCAAGCCTAACAGGTCTAGTGATTCAAAGAAACAAAAGGATATTTATTAGAAAGTAAGAAGGCTTCAAGAACTCTCTTAAAAAGTGGGATGTATCAGCCAGACATTAATCCACCTATGTACAAACCACATCTCTTGCTCCCCTGGCTAATCATGGCATGTCACGTTGCAGCAGTAATTCTCTGACCTCACCAAACAAACATACTGGCGGGGAGGTGGAAAAAAGCATGTGGGTTTAGAAATTTCTCTAGGACTCCAACCTTGACTTCTGTAGCTGCAGAGACAGTGACTATCATGTTCCACTTCAGGACTAAGAGTTAAAAATAGGATGATTAAATCCTCCAGGCAAAAATGAAAAATTTCTTTCTTGGTCCAGAGTTAGAGCTTAGGACAGTAAGAGTCAAGTTCCTGACTTCTTTCAGAACTTCCCATGAAAAACTGCTGAGTAAGGAGCTAAGCATGTGAGAGTTTAGTCCTAAAGTTTCAAAACATTTCACTGTGTTGGTCTGAAACACCTTGAAACTGCATAGTGAAAACATGCATTCCTCAGCCAGTATGAAGTAAAAAATAAACGTCAAGCCTGCCAATGTCAACACTCTAAGTTTTTCCCATGCTACTAGTTTGTAATTACAATGAAATTCATACAAAGGTAACAATCTCACTAAAACATTTAAACCCATACCTTGTGGTCTAATGGTCTGAGTTATTACCACTGGCATCCTAATCTGGGTAGTCTGGCAAGCAGGGTTTCGTTTCACAGTTTGAGCAGATGTTGACTGGATAATCTGCTATTATTAAAAAAAAGTATACTTATATTATACTCTTTATACACAAACACACACAACGTAAATATACTAATACCTGTAATTACTAATATAAGCATGTGGATCTCTAAAAGCACAACCAGCTAGTGACAAAAGTCATATTCATGTAATGCATGTGGTTGTGTGTGTGTGTATATACCTATTTTGCTGTTACGCCTTAAAAAAAAAAAATCAAGTAATATTTGACACGTCATATGTCACAACCTTCAGCAAAAATATATTTCAATGTAGTAAGTTAAATATTAAAGATTAGACTTTTGTCTTCAGAAATTTTACCAGGAAGAAAAGCATTTTTGTAGATGAAAATGCTGCAGTAATTTTAGTAGTATCCACCTACAACTGTTAAGCCTTTCACTATATAGATCTACACTTTTTAAAGAAAATATATTCTAAAAGTAAATTCTAAAATATTATGGGTTCCAAAGTATACACAAGAAAGAAAACAATGTTTTGTGGTCATATACTATTCATCTTTTAAATAACTGGATATAGTCAAGGTTTCACTTACTACTAAGCCAAATTCTGAAGTTCTTACCCAAAACTGAAACTGGGTTAGAAACTTAGAATTTGACCCATAAACAAATCAAATCAGAAAGAAAAAACCTGCAAGGGTCATGTCTAAGCAACAGCAAAATGTATGTTCACGAAATCAGGGACAAGGTAGGCACAGATGTAATGAACAGAAGATTCAAAAAGACGTGTGGATGCTGCAGAGCTGGAAAAAAATCCACAAGTAAACTCTGAAAATAAAACACAAGCAAATAGCTGCGCATAAGATTATAACCACAACTCAGGTATGACAACTTCAGAAGTCAAGTGCTCTTCACAGTCACAATTATGTCACTCCCATCACCTAATGTGTCTGCTGTTTCTAAATTACACTTCTCAGTCTCACACCCGCAGGATGCAGTATTCTCTCCTAGAAGACAATACGCCGTGCTACACATCACTACATGAAGCAAATGGCAACCACTGCACCTTTATTCAGCACCAGTCAGCATTATTCTTACAAAGTGTATCTAAAATTGTATTATTTAGCTGAATAACGAATGGCCAAATCTCTGACTTCAAAGTATGCTATGCAGAAAAGGAAAGGAGAAACAGTATTTTCAGATGAGACATAAAACAGGAGAATGAAGAGGCTACGGAACAAATAGGAAATTGTTCTATCAGCAAGAACCAGGGCTCCCAAATTGGAAGGAAGAGAGATGAAAACTACAAACAAGGAAAGAGTAATGAGGGAACAACACCTGTAATGTAGTCCGGAGAAAAATCAAATAGGGCCATTTCAAAGTTACGAAATTGCATTCTGTACATCCTAAAATATTAGAAGTTGAAAAGTCATATTAAACCTGTGGATGTAGAAGCATTAGCAATAGCCACCTTACAGAGAAAAGGGGAAAAAAGATTAAGGAATCAGCTTCGACTACGGACACTGAAGGAAAACAGAGCGTTTGTACTAAGCACAGAAATGGAGCAAATGGATATAAATTTACTTGGTCAAGACAGGCAGTGAGTAAACAGTGACACTCAGAGGGGAAAGAATAAACTAAAGTAGCTACCATGCTTAAAAAAAAAGAAAGAAATAGACGTGGTAAGTGAAAATGAGGGGGAAAGTTGAATTTGACTGCATTTTGTTGCATGGGAAACACGTACAAGTGTATTTTAGTAAGTAAGGAGACAGAATAGCCCACAGAAAAAAAAGACTGCGTTGGTATGAAAAAGAAGGAGAACGTTGCCACTTTTACAATAACTTATTGGATGAGTTTTCAGAGAATAGTGACAAAAAGCAGTCATACCTTAACTGGCCAGAAGTCAGGCCAAAAAGGAGATGTGTGACACCTGTGGATAGAATTACTATCTACTATTACAGTAATTGTCTGCGATTAATTTTTTTCTCTGTGAAGCAAGCAACTTCTACAGTTCAGAATCAAGTTCTGTTTCACCTGATTAGTATTTTCAACTGAATGCCCTAAAAAATGAGCCACTAACACCATTAAAGATAGGACAGTATTTAACATGACATAAATAATGGCAATGTTTTCTTTACTATCAAATGTATTCAAAAAATGTCCTTTAACAAGTACCGTACTAGGACTTCAATGTATGTAAAAGTGCTGAAAGTGTAAAAAACAACTGAGAAATAAATTTTTCACAGATCAAAATTATCATGTTAAATTCCATACAGAATCCGATCAGCAACAAGCAGGTACTCCCTAAAAGGAACAAACTACACCCGAACTCAGAGCAACACTTTACACTAACTTAAATTCCAGTTTCCATAGAATTTATAGACACATTTCAACACAGATGTATTCTTCAGATCTGGAAGTGATTAAGGAATGAACATTAGCAATTTGTTTCTGAAACAGAACATGTAACCTTCTTTGCAGGCAAAACAAAGGATATAGAAAAAACTGATGAATCAGAGGTAACCAAGCCTGCATTAAAATTTATAAACAAGTCAAACCACCCTTCATCACTTAAAATAATTCAAACTGTTCTAATCCTCTTGCCTATTTTCCCAACAGCATAAACACTACAATTATGTCCTTAACTTGGCCCAAAAAGTATAGACAATGAACAAGGTACTAGCAAGCTAGTCTCGGAGATGATTAACTTAACCAAATTATTTCGTATTTCTAATAGCCTAAAAATATATCCGAGTGTACCCCATCTAATCTTATCTATTCATATGCTGAATCCCAACGATCAGTTCAAAAGCACCAATTCCCTAACCTAGACTGATACAGAAGTTAGAGAAATTAATGTTTTAGCATACTGAGGTTATCAGAGACATTACTTCATCCTTCAGAAAAAGGGAGGTCTTATCCCTGTCTGCAACCACCTAATGGGAAGATGTAGACAAGATAGAGCCAGACTCTCTCAGAGGTGCAGAACAGAAGGATATGACACAATAGGCACAAGTTGGAATACAGGAGCTTTTAATTTAAGGTAAGGGCAAAAAAAAATTACCATGAGGGTGGAAGAACACTAGAATAGGTTGCCCAGAGAGGCTATGTGATCTCATCTTGAAGATACTCACGACTGGTCAAGGCCCTGGGCAACATGCTAACCTGTAAGCAGGAGGCTGGACTAGACACCTTCAGAAGTCCTTTCCAACCTTTTACCACTACAGCCACAATCATGGTGTCAATGGTCTTATAAAAGTGCAGTCAGAAAAGGTAACAAGACACAACATAAAAGTCTTCGAAGTTTACAGAAACTGTTTGTCATTTCCTCTCCACTAAAAAGGTAATCCACTTTCATTATTTCCACCACTGAAGACAGCAAGCACAACAGAAGAACAGTTAACAACAAAGGCACAGAAAATACAAAAGATTTAATACGATTTAGCCATTGCATGGATTTGATAATGAGTTTGGAAAACAGTAAAATTACCAAACAAAATTATGATCAAGACAGTGCTGAGACAGCACGTACTGTCATACACCAGCTTATTCCTCTTCAATTTATCAGTCAAAAGTTGAAGAATCATCTCCTAGGCTGCTGCACTTTGGAGCTCCTCAAGGAACACACTGAAGCAGGAAACTCATGGCATTGCTTCTCAGAGTGCAATACATTAAAAGTTACCTGATTTTTTTTCTATAAAATAACATTTTTCTGCAAAATAAGATGCACATTTCTCACAATTGAAAGAATTCTCCCTCTTTTTTTATTTCATCTTCCCACTTCTCCCCTTAACCGTCATCTTTCCACTCTACTAGTCATGCTCACTTTGATTCACCGTTTGCCTGCTCCTCCAGACAAGTTCCTTCTCTCACTTTCCAAATGCTTCAGACTACTACTCTGCCAATTTCTAAAGTTCACTTTATTTTCACATCTGTAAAAAGGGATATTTATACAAAGGTGCTTCCACAAAACAAGCAGACTTATGAAGATGAACAAAGGATTATTTAACAGTCATACTACTGATAACCAGAATAACAAAGCAGTGACAGCTGAAATACTCATTTTTCTTAAGGTCCTTCTTCAAAAAGCTTACATTCAATAACTACAGGAGAATAAAGTAACAGCGCTCTCTGGTTTTAATCTCAAGCCAAAAAGTGATGATCATACCATGACATTTGTGTGAATCTTCTACTGTATATGTTATTGCAGGACAAAGAAGAAATAAGATGTGAACACAGACCAGTAATCAGCAACACAAATGACCAGACTGAGAAAGAATTCAGCCAAAGCACATAAAATGTATAAAAGTAGAAAGACTGATAACTTCTGCTCTCTTTCTCTTACCGAAGCAGAAGATACTAAATAAAAATTTAGTTATAAAAAAAGTTACTACTTACATGCCATTGAAAGGAAAAGTCCTTTAGGACAATTAGATTAGAACTCACTGCTAAAGTTTTTGAGGACAAGGATTTTGCAAATCTCAACAATCTAGATGTTCCTTTACCAGTGCAGATGTATGGGGTCTCAACAATATGCCTCCCCCTACTTGACAAGGGCAGCAAAATCAGCCTGACTCCGTTTATATAAATCACACTTTGCAACAAAAGCATGCAATCCAAAAGCTGAAGCATCTCAAATACAGCAATAAAAACAAAAGCATAGGAAATAGAAGCTTCTGCAAAGAATGGAAAATAAAAATAAATTTGGAAAACATGTCCTTTACCAAGCATTTTTTCTCTCAATTAAGTTAAAAAAAAGTATTGTGGAAGGAAGAAATAAGCCACTTGTAAATGTACAGGATTCAGAATGGCTATAGTCTGATATGACATTTATCTTCACTCATGAGTAAACACTTGCTAACTCACTTGTGGCTATGCCACTTGTGATTTATCAGTCTACTCACTCCTGAAGATAAATGTCATATCAAACCTCAGCTATCATGTAATCTGGCAGCATTAACTTACAATGTTCATGCTTTCATAGGCCTAGAATTCATATTTACCATTGTTTACCATGCTGTAATAGTAACAGTTACAATTTTTCAACAGTGCCTCAAAATTTACATAAGCAATTATTTTTCCTCCCAAATAAAACAAATGGACTTTTTTAAAACTCAGCATGTAATTTTTAATGTTAATGTAACAACAATACTGTTCCATTGAGTATGTTTTCAAAGAAGTAATGAAGAAAAATAAAACCAAAAGCCACTGGATCACTTGTCCCACCTCCTCCCCAATTCATTATACAATTCTTCCTACAGTATTTCACCTGGTCTAATTTTGGATGTTTTCAACGATGGATTTTCATCACTGCTTTTGGGACCCTGATCTACCATCTAATAATCTTACTGTAAGGATATTTTGCCTTATATCCTGCCTAAATTCTACTTCGCTTAATTATATCCTGTTATTCATATTTATAACTCTCTTAAGACAACTCTAAATAATTCATTGATACACTGTGATGCTTAAACCCTTAAAATATTTGTAAATGTTTTTTATGCTCCGCTTTAGTCAGTGTTTGACCAAGTTACATATGTTTAATGCTCTTAAGTTTTTGTTTTAGTCTTTGCTTTCAAGTCCGTTCTTTAATTGCCATCTTCTCTTACCAGTTTCCAAGAAGGATTCATCGCCAATATCCTCCTTATATTAAGGTACAGCCCACAAAATTCTGAAAGTAAAGTCCATGATAATAACTCAGAAAACTACTAGGCTGTATTTCAAACAGGCATACAATTTGTCAACTGTAGGCTTTGTCCCTGTTAATGGACCCCAAATGTGTACTGCTCAACAGCTATTTTCATTTAAATTTTATTGTACACCAAATTCGAAGTCAGCCACTAGATCTTTATTAGTTCATTAATAGAAACTACTCCTTTTATCCAAATAGCCATCTTTTACTCTTCCATTTCTAAGCTGCCTTGCACACAGGACAAAAAGAAAATTATTTCCTGTGAGTCACTAAAAGGTGTATTACGATCATTCAACAACAGAAAATTGATGCCAGAAAAAGCTTCAGTAGAGAATGAAAAACCAAAGCAGAACATTCCTATATGCTTATTCTGCTGTTCTATCTTGTTGTCAAATTCCAGTACTCTATCTCACCTTTGGGAGCCTCCAACCACTATGACAGTCCCTGGAAAAGTGTTAGTAAATGTTTTAGCAAATACTATTCCAATGTAACTTTGAAGATGGCGAAATCTCCCGTCTGGACACTGTGCACAATTTACTGCAGCAGTAACAGTCCAGATGTATTTCTATATATCTTTCCTAATCCTAGACCTGCACAAATCTTTATATTGCTTTACATATAATTAAATTTGTTTTAATTAAGATGGATCACTTTGAATTTCTCACTGTTTCTTTATCATTTAAATTTAATAATTGGCTTCAACCTCCAGGAGTACTTTCTCCTTACGATGCTGTCTCAACACAATATATAAAGTGCTAATGGATCTCCATTACTCATCAACTTCAACATATTTAATAAAGAATGTCTCATTTTTAGAAATTTTACCTGTTGTAACACCCAGTACAAGACAGCTAATGTCTGCATAGGGAAGGCTATATAGCGCTCCTGCACCCTAAGAATGACAATTTAGACAAACTCTGAACATTGCGCTTAGAACAATTAAAAAAATTGATTGCTGGCTTATCTCATTACTGTCTCATCAATAAAATATTAGCCTAAGATTATTCTCCTTTTCCCTAGCTAGAAGTAGTTACCAGTACTAACAGCACTATCTAGCTCTTTTGAGCATAGCTTTTCCACAGTTTTGGAACATGGTTCCAATATTTTATTTATCTGTTTCATAAAGTAGTCTCCTCTTTCATCTCCACTAACAGTACACATTTTAATGCTGAGGTCTCCTTTGTGCAATCTACATTGCATGCTGAACAGCATACAGAGAATTCCCACGTTGCAAGATACCTCACTATAACTGGAAGAAGTATCACCACATCCGACCTCTTTGTAAAACATAAAAGTCAAAAGAAAGGAACAGCTAACAGATTCTCCCCATTTTAAAAGAAACTAGACTACTGTAAACTGGCTGGTATGAAAGGATCTATATTCCAAAACAGGCTTGCCCTTCTGCAGCTGGACAGTTTGCAAAGCCAGCTGGAACTCTCTCCAGTGAGCTTCAGGCCTGGAAAATCTGGAGCTCAGCCAGTTTCCTCCATCAGTGCTGGCCACCCTTAGGCAAGGCAGCTGTAATCTTCCTCTTCCGGACAAGTCCCAGACAAAATGGCCAGCAGCTCTTTGCTGTGCTCTGATTTCGGGGAGAGCTAAGAAGTGTGAAGAGTGTGATCACTGTCACTACAAAAAAGTCAATACTTACAAACAATTACTAGTGTGATATAGAGATGCTGCTGGGTTGTCTGCCTGGCACCAGAGCTGATGGCTGCTGCGGTATACAAGATTTTTTAACGCAGTAGCTCTTACTGTCTGATACTGCTTTTGTCTGTATAGACCTGATCTGAGGGCCATTAAGAAGTGCTTGGTTAATACAATGTTTGGTTCTATTAACTAATTACTGATAAATTGAAAACAAATACAGAAAGCCAGTTTTGCAATAAAGCCAATAAATTATAATTCTGAATTTATTCGCTTCTGCCTAAATATTTTCTGGAAACAAAATAGTATTAAGCATAGCTTTGCTCTGCGCTGTTTCCTACCTTTTGAAAACGTAGCGGTCATTTCATGTACCCAGTAAGATGAGAATTCATTCCTAGACCTATGACCTCCTTACAGACAGAAAAACAACTTTTGCCCATCAGATCAATCTTCACAATATATTACTTTAGCAGTTATCAGTTCCCTCATATTGCACAGGTATGTTGAATAAGATGAGAGAGCAACTCTTCACACTGTTAATCTCTACTCAAGTTAACATCACAGTTCCTTGCTCTGAGTATGCATTGACATGTGAGAGAGACACAGAAGGTGTCTCTCCCATAAATCTGGCTTTATCCCATTCAGAAAACACTCCACAAGAACTATGATCATAAGAGTGAGAATTCCTGCGGACTTACTGACACATTTTTGTTCTACATTAGTATCTCTCAAAAGGTAGGGTACAACCTGCCTAGTAGGCACAGGAGTGTTTAAAGTGGGTTGAAAACACTAGAAAAAGCCATGTTACCTGGCAGTAGGTTAGTCCTAAGACTGTGGCATGAGATAAGGCTAGACTTACTGGTCATGAAGATTTATACTTGTAAGGAACCTGGCAGCTGCTGTCAGAAATTTGCTTTCCCCAGGACAGGGAATAATTTTTACACCTACTGCCTGTAATTACAACCAGTTTCTGCTCCTCTACCTTGAAGAACCAAAGCTATTGTCAATTCAGTCTTATGAAACATGGATGAATCAAAAAAAAGAAGTCACAAAAAGTCTGAGGAATACTTTTCTAACTAATACAACAGTCCAGAATGGGTGGGGAGAACCCTTCTTAGAAAAAAAAAGAACACAAGTGGCCGAACAGAAAACCAAGTTAAGGTGCAAAGTATCCGAATGTCTTGTGTGTATTACAAAAGCCAGAGTCAAAAGTGTTAGCATCTAAGATGTACTTACACATTAAAACTATGCTCTCCAAAGGACGGTAAAATTATATGAATTTCCTTTTAAAGTCAGTAATTTAACTGCTAGCAAGTATTTGTAAGATTCAAAAAGACACGGCTCAGATGGCTCAGACATTTTCAGATTGTGCATTGCTACTTTTAAATTAAAGCAAAATTCTCTCTCCATGCCCCCTACAATCTATTTATATCCTTTATAAACTGAAGGACAGATCACTGTAAGGTTTTACATTATCATACATGCATTTCTGAATCTTGATAATATAAATTTTTACCAACCTGATACACCTTCTGGAACTTGTCAATTTGATTTTGAAGCCTAAGTCAAGTACTTCACTCATACATACACAGAAACCACAAAGAAACTCTTACATCTTTGCTTGAAGGATGCTAATGTCTGTATAAACTCAAGGCCTTAAAATATATTCAGGATTTTTATAATTACAACTGTATACACACACACAAGATCCTATATAACAGCAGGATAAATTTACCACAGTCTCAGTGAGTAACTGGCTGTAGAGTTGCCTTATTGGTAATGCCTTTGAAATTAACAAGTCAAGCCCATAATACTTCAATATGTACAACAATGACACATTTCAGTAAATAACAAAGTATGGCACCATTTCTAAACAAAATATGTTGGTACAATACAGCTATTCTTCCACAAGATTTTATCACTATGTGTAGAAGAGTTTAAAATGAGATATAGTTAATTTCAATGCAACCTAAGTAAAGCAGCGTACCTAATGACATGCTAAAAATTATACTCTTGCCTGTAAGTCTTGAAAAGCTTTCTGTTCTACATTTGTAATTAGCTCAAATTCCACTGTGCTTACATAACAATCAGAGTATTCCAGACAAAAATGCCAAGAGCGTACTTTCTTAAATTTAAGCTATATTAATGTTATCTAAACTAATGGTTGAATATACACATGAACTGTCATAAAATGAGGTACTACTATGTATCACAGAACATGATACAAACAAACAACTATTTTCCCAAACAAACTGTAATACAAATAACATTTAGAACTGCTATTCAGTTTGTTAAGAAATTCTTTTATACTACAGTACCTACCAGCTGAGAACTCTGATTTGACTGTACCACCTTAACCTGAGGAGGCTGCACTGTATTTGATACAGAGACTGTGCAAATGTTGTTTGGTTGCCTTATTCCTATTGTCTGCGTTGTGACAACAGAGGAAATGCTTCCAGAGGCAGATTGAGGTATAACTTGTGATAGCTTGGTTTGTTGAAGTGACTGCTGAGACGGCTGTCCTTGCAAAACTGAATGTTGACTATTCAGTAAAGATTGTCTCAATGCAGGTAGACTTTTCTAAAAACAGAAGAAAGTTTATGAAATATCAAATTTAGCAGGTTGACAAAAATATTTCGAAATTTGCTGTACACATAATTAAAAGAATGCAGCTTGTTTCCAATTTTACTATCCGCCTATTTGTCAAAAATAAATAAGATTGAACGTATTTTGTAAGAGTGAAAGTTCAGTTTACATTTTTAATAAGCTTTCAGTTTGGATTTAACAACTTTGTAGATTTTGACGTGCCCTAATTCCACCGTAGCAGTAAAATATAACACTCCTCTCCTCAAGATTATCTAGAACTTGTAGCTTTGGTCTTTGGAAGGGCAAAAAATGGAAATAGAAAAGGCAGAACCATGGGAACAACCTGATTCTCATTGCATGCTAGAAGTAAGCAGCACCAATTTACTTCTCCTGACATGCCTCCAGTACCTAGAACAAGATGATTTAACTGTTGATGCCCTACAGCAATAGCTGTTTACTGCATTATTACTGATCTAATGTATTATGACTGGATTAGGAAAGTGTACTATTGTATGCTTCATGTTCAGACCAGTTCAACCAAAAAATATAGTTCTAAAAGGCTATACTGGACCTTCACAAATAAACTTTTTACTTTTCAAGTGGTAGTAGTGTTCTTTTGAAGGGATCCCCCCAGGCAGCTGTAGAATGCAACAGTGTTTAGCCCAAGCTACAGTCCCTTCTAAACCTCTAGTGTTTATTTAAAAACTTAATGCCTGTTGCCAAGAAAGCACTTCAAAGAAAGGAAACAAGTTAAAACTTAGGATGCTAGAAGTGACTGCAGTGTAAGAGCGGGAAAAGGCACAAATAAGGGTTAATGATAGCTCAAAAAAACAGAAGCAGAGGGAGAGAGTTATGAAGAAAAGTTGAAGGGAGAGAAGAAAGAGAGGAAATCTGCCCTAAACTGAGAAGTTTTGGACTAGAAATAAAATGCTTTTAAAATTATAGTTGTGGTTTTGTTGGGGTATAATTAAACACACTTTGTATGTCTGTAGATAATCTTGCCTATGGAAGCTACTGTAGCTCACATACAAGAACCAATTAAAAGTTAAATTTACCGCCCATGTACACTAACTTAGGGCCCAACAATAAATCCATTTGGTACCACGTTAGAACTCCTATTACAGATTAGTTCCAGACTACAAGCAGGATCAGTTAATCAATTATTTCAACAGCGTTATCCAGTTTAGTTTTTCATAATCACCATTACATGTGCATTGAAAGTCAGCAATGACTCAAATGTAGATTACAAAAACAATACACAAAAAGCTTATTAAATTACTCGAAGCATTCTGTAGAAATAACTTGTGACTTGTCCAAATGTGAATGCTGTACGTCTTCACAAAAATAACCTACTACCACAGAAAAGTATATGCATTCTAACAGTAAAAGATCACTACAGAATAGACAATGGATGATTTCCAAACTGGGGAGAAACTGTTGTTTTACATAAATCTAATTACTACAATGTTCAGGGCTACTCAACCAGTAAACTCCACATCAGTTCTGCATGACAAAGAAATTTTTCTTAAACCTAAACCAAGGCCCCAAACACGAGGTCTCCTTCCTGTAGGAAATCTCTATTTCTTACCATTCTCTCAGTCTGCCAGTGAGCAGTCAGCTGCAGCACACAGCCACAGCTCCCAACCACAAAAGCACCTGGCTGGCCTGACAGAGATGGAGCCTGCACGTGACTTCCAGTCAAGAAGATATCAGCAGAAACTGGCAGCACAAAGAGAAAACTGAGTAGTCCTACTCTAGACAGGTGAAGCTAATTCCATTTTAAAAGTATATTCTAAAACTTAATACATTGGCGTTTGCATTGAAATAAATTTATCTAAACAATATTCATATTACCTTAAGAAAAGGTACAAGATACGGCTGAGGAGATGATTTGAGTTCCGATTGAAGGCGGCCTGTAAATTCTTCTGGATCAATCTTTGCATCCTTCAGGGGGAAGAAAAAAAAAAAAGCATCAACAACTCAGTTCAGTTGTTTGGTTGGGTTTTTTCCAGATAATACATATGTATATATCTCTAGCTAAATAGGCTACCATATCAAGAACAACTTTCAAAGCTGAAGTCCCTCAGCTCCTCTGTATCTATAAAATCCCCCTGTCAAGAGCTAATTTATATATGTAACATGCCATTTAGGGAGTTCCCTTGGGGACGCACCGTTTAAGACACAGCAAGATTCCACAAACACTCCAGTCTTTTTCGGGATTCTATTCTCTTGCTGACATTTACATAGTGATTTCTTTTTTAAAATATTAATTAAAAAAACAGGTTGTTGAAGTAACCTTACAAACTATTAAAAAATTTGTTAGGCCTTGTAATAAGAAAATATATTTATCTAATTCCAAAACCAATTGTGAAGGTTCAATTTAACTTAGTAGAATATGTGTATGCATATATATAAAACTATATATGTAAAGCATATACCTACATAAGAGGTATACATACAAGTACATATATAAAATTTTCACCTGTATAAATGTATGTATATGTATGCACATATACTCATACTACACACTTATAAATACATGAAATACATATTCAGTAGCTTATTTAGTAGTTAATACAGGAGAACTCTATAACCCAGGTGTATTTTATAATACTTCTAAAATACCATTAGTTACAATCACAGGTTGTAATAAAAACATCCATTAGCTTTCCTGGTCTGACACAGAACAAGAACAAAAACAAACAAACCAAAATAAGCTTCAATAAATATATGTCTCACTACTTTGTTTAAAATATTATAAGTAGTTACTTTTACTTAGTTAATCTTTCTTAGCTTTCAGAAGTTAAAAAAAGTTTTTACTGGAATCACTGAGTATTATTGTTGAATGGCTCATACTTGAAAAAAAGTCTTCGACTTGTCTAAAATACACAGGTTTCTCTGTCAATGAATTCAAAGAAATATATATCAACCACTTTTAAACCCAAGTTCTTCACAGACTATATTTCTTTTAAGAAGCTTGACCATTTGTCCAGCTCCACAGTAACATCTGTCTGCAACTCATTTACATAATTCACTGAAACTTCTGTTGCACTGAAGACTACGCTAAGACTTTTTCTGGGCCCAAGGAATCTGTCTAGCTGAAACACCGCTTTGCCTCTTGAAATCCACTTGCAGTTAAGGCTGCATGCAGGGGCACATGTCTGCAGAACTGCCTGGACCCAGCAGCTTAGCAAAATACTTTTCCTTCAGTCCTAGAAACTCTGAATAACATTGTGGAGGCATATATCTACATTCATTCTGTGGTTAAAACATTTAATAGCTTCTTACTGTTTCAGAAAAGATCATGGTTTGAAGGAAAAGAAACTTAATGAAACCTCAATGAAAAATCCTGTATTTTACTCTATTTTTCCTAAATAAAAAAACAAAATACTATCCATAAAGACAAGAGTGTTTTTGACAAATGCATACTAAATGCTTTGTTGCATTTCCCCTTTCAGAAACTGAGAGAAAGCCTACCTTTAACAGATTTTTAAAGATATGTAACGTACAGAATATTTGCATTTTGATGTAGCCTAACTCCTTTCACTTTCATTACAGCAAAAAACCTGTTAAGATCAAAGCAATAGTTTTCAGTATACATAAATAAAAAGCATATATATATATAAAGCATATATAACATATAACTGAAAAAATGAAAAGTAACTAAATATTTACCAACAAATCTTGAACCAGAGCTTTCACATTGCGGGACGTTTCTGGAGATGGTGAATTATGAGAAGCAAGTTTTATAAGGGTAGCTAAAAAGTTTTTGCACTTTTTCACATTCTCTTGCATTTCCTGCAAAAGCAAAAGAAAACAAGTATCAGATCCATGCTATTTTCCAATCAAGATCAAAGCATGCTCTGATCACTATAAATAGGGAAAACAATGAAAATGTTCTAATTCACGTAGGACATATTTGAAATACACCGGCAGTTATTTTACTATTGCTGCTAGTTACCTGACATTTTCTTCACTTCTTTATGTAACTGAACATCATACCTCATGAATACTAGCAAAAAAAAAAATCAATGAAAGAAATATATTTAATATTTTACAGTCCGTTTTGGTAAAAATAACCTTAAAGTAACACAGCAATTTGTTGGTGACGCATTCTCCTTTGAGATGCCCAATACACAGCATACAATGTTCCCCAAGCTATCTTAATTTGTTACATTATTGATTCAGTATGTTTGTGTACAAAGCAGCTACAGTAGTAAAATCAAATTAGAAATAGTCTTCAAACATCCTCATATCTAATATTTTCTTCATCACTAGGAAAACAGATGCTTTAATTTTTTCAAGCCATTATTTTTATATGGTGTAATTATTCTGAGAAACAGAAACACTACTTCAGTGTAATCACAGTTTTCAGGCCCACCAACATGAAGTCCATAGACTGAAGGACTGATTGTTCTGTCTACAGAAACAGAATAGTTCTTTCAATACTGACAGATACATAGCAGAAAGGTTGACCACGTGTTCTTCCTCTCTCTCAGAATTTGTATCCCATTTGTAGTTGAAATGAGGGGAAGGGTTTTTTCTCTGTAAAGTACTTGTTCCATCACAGGAAGTGTGCTTGCACGAAGAAGAAGTTCTCTCTGCTTCTGAAAAGATTTGAGAAGTTCATGAAGTACTAAGAAAACCACGTATCTAGTATTTTAAGACTTACCTGCGATACAACTGTAGTTCCAGGTACAGGAGAGCTTGGTATGACCTGGGGCTGCGCTGGTACTTGTGCTGTTGTATGAGGTGGAAGTGGCAGCCGAGGCTGACCCTGGTTTTGTGCTGAAGCTTGAGTTTGTCCACCAGTAATTACTGGAGGTTGTTGAGAAGCTGATGTTCCAATTGCTACTGTTGTCTTGAATAAATTTTGAGCACTCGTTGTAGCTACTGATACCTATTAATATTTTACATTGAAAAAACAGGTAATTATCTTCTTTTATTTCTTTTACTCGACCATAAAGTTCTTGAAACTCTGACAAGAAAAACTTGTTTCCTCTCAAATACAGCCTTACTGACAAAATACAACCATTGACTTTACTTACTTACTATAACCCTAATTTTGTCACCCTTTACTGAACAGTGAAAATCCTCATTTAAAGTTCTTTTTATTAGAAAAATAAATGTATCACTAAAAAATGAGTTTCTATTATCCAGTCCTTTAAGATCACCATGATGACATGACTTCTGTAACTTTGGTAACTTTCTGTAAATTTGGCCCTTAATATAAATGAGTCAATTCCCAGTGATCTGTGGTCATGTCATCAGGTTTACAGTTATCTATACCACAGCTGCAGTGACAGCTCAGATCCAGACAACACAAATGCACTAACACAGCTTCCCAACCTAATCTGAGCCCAACAGCAGCGTATATGTTTTTGCACCAGTGCAAAGCCCTAGTGAACAAAACTGTCCTGGACCTAGCTGGGCCACACACAAAGACCATGCTACACACTCCTCAACCTTAGAATGCTGGAAAGCTTATCAGGCTGCAGAAAGCACCACATGAACACAAACCGCCCCATATAGTTCAGCTCTCACACTTTATCTGACCTAATATGCCACCCTTCCAAGTGCCAAAAAGTCTGACAGACACCAAACCGGACTGCAGAAGCTAGAGAGCTCAGCCAGGCAGCGTACTACGCTGAGCAGAAGTCACCAGGACCTCCCAATCCTGACTGCAGAGCTTTGCTCCATCTTGGGCACAGATGCAGAACAAGCTGACCCAGACACCTGCACTGTGATGCCACAGGTGATGATGCTGTGAATCCCATCACACTGGTGACCACACAGCAGATACCACAGCTCTCGACAGAGGACCAATATAGCACAGCGTCTCCACCACTGAAATAGTATTTATGAGTCCAGCTGATTTAAGTTTTTTCTTAAAAAAAAAAAAAGTTAAAACTGAATCTATGTTACCCTCAAATTTTTCATCATCTAGGAAACAGTAGAAAATAAGCTCTAGGCTATCACTCAGCACCTGCATAACACAGTCTGACTACACATTCATTATTAATTTCTGGGATTATGTATGCAATAAAAGCACACATGAACATGAAAATTCACTTTTCAGAAAACATGTAATTACAAGCATCCTTTCCTTCACCCATCTTTTGTTTTTTATATTCTTACTACTTACTGTGGTATGTGAAAGAACAGAGCCTCCTGGCAGAGCCGCAGCAGACGTAGCACTGACAGGTGTAGCAGTTGATTGAACAACTTTGGCTTGCACTGGAAGTCCTAGGCGGACAGTAGATGTAGCTACAGAAGTTGGTTGCTAACAAAGGAAAAAAAAGCATTATTTTTTTTTTTTTTGCTCCTTAGTAACTTGTCTCCAAGACTTTTTAATAATAGTGATTATATGAATAATCATTACTAATGCTGAAAAAAAACCCCAGTAATATGTTCTTAAATATATATTCACAAATAATGCAAAAATGACCTTTCTTACGTTCAATGATATGCTTGCAATATTTCTCCTAAAAGCTATTTCTCATACGGCTATGTGGAAAAGATTAGAAAAAATAGGATGCAACCTGCAAAAAACTGATGTTATATTGATGTATTAGTTCAGTTGTAATATTTACATGTCAGTATTGATCAATATTTGAGTTTGTAATTGCCAGTAATACATACTGGTCCTTTTGGTATTTACTGGCCTGCTCTAGTGCCTTTTCTTGAAGAAAATTAATACGGAGAGAAAATTCAGAGACAGAAAAATATTTTCAAAATAATTTCATTTTAAATTATATAGAAACTAACGTGCATAGAAATGCAGTCTAAGCATTTGGAGAATCTTTGTCATAGAACGTACAGTCTGTAACCACACAGCAACTAGAATGTTAAGTGCAGACAAAGGAAAATGACTAGCTAACAGCCTTTCAACCAGTAGCATACTCTACAATTCAGTAACTTTGTCCCATGCAGCAAACACATTAATTATTTTTGTAATTTACTTTGATTGGGAGATTGAAAACTTTTACCATCATATAAAAGGACAAGATTTAGGAATAAAAAAAAATGTCTCCAGGAAAGTTGTTATTTAGTTCTACAGGAATGTAAACACCATTATGGAAGAAATACATCACACAATATGGCAATTATGACAAAAAGAGAACCACTCAGTATTAAAAATGGAGGCCCTACTGGTCTCTCATAATTTACATTTATTAAGATTTGCATTCAAACACATACTTAGAAAAGACATTTTCTAAATGGTTGGAGTAATATATCATGGACAATGTTTTTTCTCACAAGATTAAAACTAATTTTCCTTGATTTACATCTTAAGTTATAAGTCTCTATAAAGTCTTTTATAAAGAACGGCTTATTTTAGATTCTTACATTGTCTATTAAACGTACATAAAATACTTCTTCAAAGACTCTCCAGTATACTTAAGAAATCTCCAAAAGGAACAGAGGCCCCGGCAGGCATTCAAAGCCCCAGGCATTCCTTACCAATCAGTCCAGTAACATGATCTACTGGATATCAATCTTCCGTACTTGGGGTAAAAAGGCAAAAAAACTCTACCTGACATCTGAACAAAACCTTTTTTTTTGTTTGAATAACTTTCAAGATTTTTAAAACCTTGACTAGGGATGTCTTGCATACTGAGACAGCCTAGAGACAATAAACAGCATCATCATGAATAGGTAGAATTGTCTGCGTTTTGGAAGGATCATATAAGCTTTTTGTTTTTAAATACTATACCTCTTTTCTCCATTGTAAAGATCACTTGCTTCAATTTCCTTAAAATACTGGTTAAATAAAACTATATTTACCTGATGAAAGTTTGCATTTACAAACATAAATACTGTGTATCTTGTTCATTTGCTTATAATCGGTGTTTCTAATCTAAAAATACAGCATGCCTGTGATATCTACCTCCTTCTTGTCAGTAAGCACTTCCAGAGGTGAGGATTTATAAAGTAAGCAGATAACCAGGCAAACTTCTGGCAGCTACTCATTTCCAAGAAAGCTCTGCAGCCAAAAATCCACAAATACATAGCTCAGACTGCTAGCTAGGGAATTTTTCTCAGCTAATAAATGCCCACAATTCATCACAGGAACATACTTGAAAACAAAACCGCACATAATTAAAATATAAAATTTCAGTATCATAACAGCTTATTGTCCAACTAAGTATGTATTTCACTCTGCCAGACCACAGGAGCAAACTGTGCAACGCGAAGACTAAATTCACCCTCTGTTTTAAAAATCAATAGTGACAAAAGTCTTTGATACAAAATGGCAGTAAAATCTATTAAAGTGTTGGATATGAAGAAAAGCCTTACTACCAAAGAACTGCAAAGTAACGCAACAGCTTACTAAGGTGGTTCCAAAACGTATAAATGGTAAAAAGGTAAGTGTGAAATGAGTGGATGAGAAACATAACAAGGAACTAGCCTAAAGAAATTCTTAAGTATCATGGAAATGATCTTCAAATGACAGTTACAAGTTGCCAGAAGACACTAAAAAGACTCCCAACACAAATACTTCAAAAAGAACTGGTAAAAACTATTTAGAAACAAATAGCTGCGTTTTCAATGAAAGCAAAGCTGTAAACAGATCTCATGAGAAATCCATTAAAAAGAAAACAAAGATTAGCAACATTATATATAAAAAAAAAATAATCATATCTCAATGTGTCGAGCTCCTACTGGAACAATCTAAAAGAATTTATGATGTTCTTTAAAGAAAAACTGCTAAGGTTTGGTATGATGCTATTAAATCCCAAAATTACCAAGACAGGCTTACAAAGGAATATGTTTTCAAATGTAACTCTATTATTTTTGATTAGATACACCACATATTTTCACATTTCCTAAATACATGAAAGTAATGTTTAAGTGGTTTTTTCCCTGTACTCAGACATTAACAGGCAGGAAACTAGAACATGAATGAGTACGGTACATAATCCACTACCAATCTCCATGGGGACACTTCAGAATGCTTAAGACAGACTTTCGTATATAGACTTGAGCTGACTCTGTCCATACAGAGAGGTTAGAAACTGTAAGTGGAGCACAGTGCTGCTGCAGAGATAAGGATTTCAAGACAGATCTGGCTCATGTCTGGCCAGCTTGGAGAGGGGATGTCCCAAGGTTCCTTCTGCCTGCACAAGTCATACAGACAATGCAAGGGACTCCAGTTTCAGGGTGCAACAAGTCACTTCCACAAAGGCAGCCAGTGCACATTAGACTGGTTCACAGAAGAAGTCAGTGTGGAATTACTTTGTATCCTGTAAATTCACTCCCTAAATAACTACATCTTCACTTTCCTATGTAGACAACCTCGCCAGAGCTCTGGACACATCAACAAAGAGGCAAAGCTCAAGGCATAAACAGGAGCGAATGGCATTGTACCTGCTGTGCACAAACAACCTGCCTCTATATTCAAAGGAACATACAAGGCTGCATTTGAAAAAGCAGGCCACTTGAATATAGAGAAAATACACCAAAATACCCAGGGATTATCTGTCACTGCCAAGGCAGGACTCCACCAATGTTATGGATTGCATTGTATATTCACAGTTTTATAAAATCAAGACAATTTAAACTGCCACAGGTTAGTACACTGACATATGTAAATCCTTGGAAACAGGTTTGTGTTATACTCGTGTTTTGTACTACAGAACCACCTACTGATGAACACTCAGGGTACCAGTGGCACAGTCTCTGCTCTACAAAGCAAGAGTTTACTTTTGACAAGTATGTCGCATATATTTTTCATGATCAGTCCTGCCAATAAACTTGGCCACTATCAACCACAAAAGGAAGAAAGAAAATACGCCAATAGTATTTGAACAGAAAATAACATAAAAGCAGGGCCAAGTTTATCACAATACACACCATGATACCTCTTTATGTGTCTTCCAATACATGGCTTCCCTAGGTATTCATTATGCAAGACTCAATTTTAGCAGAATGTGACCTTTAACTTTAGATTTAAATTTGCAAAAACTGAAATAAAACTAAATTTTATTTTTAATCATTAATCCAGAAGACTTCTTACAAACAAAATTGGCCATGCTAAGATGCCCTGATGCCTCAAACAATGAAAGACAGTGTTTAACAAAGAGAAAACTAAAGTGGGATCGCAGACACTGGCAGAAGCATAGGCTAAAGGTCAAATTTGGTAGCTCACTTGTGTTGCGTTTGCATGGCAAGGTTTTGGTAGTGGTGGGGCCACAGGCGTGGCTTCTGTGACAAGCTGCTGGAAGCCTCCCCCATGTCCGATGGAGCCAATGCCACCCCTCTAAGAGGGACTCGCTGCTGGCCAAGGCCCAGCCCATCAGCCACGGTGGTAGCGTCTCTGGGGTAATGTATTTAAGAAGGGGGAAAAAAACC
>NW_009636670.1:1243-1457 GCF_000690535.1 Cariama cristata | reverse complement strand
CGTGCGCGGGCACGCCGGGGCACGCCTGCGTGTGCGCGGGCACGCCTGTGCGCGCTTTGTCCTCGTGGACGCTTGGGCGTGCTTCTGCGTGCTGCTCTGTGCGTGTGCAAGGCCCTCTGTGCTTGTGCACCCTTGTGCACGCTTATACACGCTTAGCTGTGCACGCTTGTGTGTGATCATCTGTGCTCGGGCACGCTTGTGCACACTTCTCTGT
>NW_009636670.1:0-942 GCF_000690535.1 Cariama cristata | reverse complement strand
GCTTGTGCACACTTATCTGTGCTCGGGCACACTTGTACACGCTTATCTGTGCACACTTGTGTGTGATCATCTGTGCTTGTGCACACTTATCTGTGCTCGGGCACACTTGTACACGCTTATCTGTGCACACTTGTGTGTGATCATCTGTGCTTGTGCATGCTTGTGCACACTTATCTGTGCTTGTGCACACTTGTACACACTTCTGTGTGCTTGTGCACCCTTGTACACGCTTATCTGTGCACACTTGTGTGTGATCATCTGTGCTTGTACACGCTGATCTGTGCTTGTGCACCCTTGTACACGCTTATCTGCTTGTGCACGCTTATCTGTGCTTGTGCATGCCTGTACACACTTATCTGTGCACACTTGTGTGTGCTTGTGCATGTTTGTGCACGCTTGTACATGCTTATTTGGGCTTGTGCATGCTTGTACACACTTATCTGTGCGCACTTGTGTGTGCTCGTACACACTTGTCTGTGCTTACGTGCGCTTGTGCATCTTGTACGTGGTTGTGAGTGCTCGTGTGTGCTTGTACACGCACGTACATGCTTGTGCGTGCTTGCACGTGCGTCTGGAGGCTTGTTTGCTTCTGCACGCGTGGGTGTGCTTGTGCAAACTCGGGTGTGCTTGTGCACGTTTGGGCACGGTTGAGCCTGGTTGTCCCTGTGTGTGCACGCCTGTGCTCCCACACGCGTGTGCGTGCGTGTGCCCCCGCGGTCCCTCCCGTGGCCCCATACGCGTCCCTGCGGGCCCTTGCGCTTGTGCGTGGCGTGTGCCCCCGTGTCCCCTCGCACACTCACGCCCTCCCCACCCAGGGACCACATCTACGCCTTCGACCTGGGCCAGGACGAGGGGACGCTGTACCCGCAGCGGGTAAGGGGGGGCCGGGGCCGCCAGCCCTGGGGACACGGGGGGGTCCCCGTGCTCACCCCCCCATCTCAC
>NW_009636669.1:0-213 GCF_000690535.1 Cariama cristata | reverse complement strand
ATTTCCTGCGTAGTTGTGAAGCAATGGCGGGCAAAATACAGTCAGGTCTTGGAGTCACCTTGGCAGTGACAGACCCCAAAATCTGAAGGGAAGCGGAACATAGCGAGAAATCAAGACACAAGGCTTTTGAGTGTCACGCTTTCGGGGTAAGGACGCAATCTCCTGCAAATCTCCTTCCTGGCGTGCAGGAGCAGGGGAGCTCCGTTTCAGCGG
>NW_009636668.1:0-8855 GCF_000690535.1 Cariama cristata | reverse complement strand
CACCCAACTTGATGTCATCTGCAAACTTATTTCTTGCATGAAGTACAAAAATTCCCCAATTACTCTGCATTTAATTTGAATTTCAAACAAAGTTTTGACAACTGTGTTTGCACAGCATCTTTCCAAATGGTTCAATATCTTTCTACAAATGTACAGTTTAGATTGGGAAAAAAAAGGCAACATTTTCAAATTTGAGGCCCTGATGAGATATTTAGCTTCATACTAAAGTCTTTAATTAAGCTAATGGATTCTTACTTGTGTTGAGCATCTCCTGTCTCCTGTGAAGGCTGGAAAGATTAAGACCAGGCTACTTATTAAGATACAAAAATATGAAGATAAGTGTCAGTCTTAAGAATTTTTCATATTTTTAAATAAAGCTCTGATTAATATTAAAATGATGTGATGCTCCCATGTTTAGCCCAGTTTAGCTGAAGGCTGCCAAAAACAGCAGTGGAAAGGGGATGAACTTCCGACACTGTACATCTCAATGAGACATGAGCTTCAAAGACTCTGTAGTCTTAGGTTTAATGCAATTAAAGTTAATCAGTTTCTGGTCCCTTTGACTGTGTACAAGAAAATGTAGATTTTTTTTTTCTTCTTCCTTTATTAATGCTACATTTAGAGCACAAAATGGGAAAAAAAAGAGAGCATATAGAGCTCAGCTACATCACAAATATTGTGTATTTTGCAAAACATATTTCTAATGTGACCTTTTTTTCAGTGTAATGAGAGAAAGACGCTTCTATGAGATACTTAATTTCTTATTTCCTGCCTGTCAGATTTTCATCATTAATATAGCTTGCTAAGTAGCTAACTAAATGGTAATGAAAAGCTAAATTTCTGATTTCCTTCATGATGTGTTTCTGGGCAAACGGCAGTGTGCTTTATGTTATCTGAGCGTTTGCCTTCAGCCCTAAATGGAGCCCCCACTTCACAGTGTTTTTTTGCACAGTTCCTGTATTCCTGAGATAGTTTCTTAGAAACACTAGGCCACTAGTATCCTTTTACCACTACTGAAATCATTAATCATTAATAGAAGTTATTATTATTATTACTATTATTCACACGTAAAGGAAAACTCAAATGTCTACTTTTTCAAATAGTAGCTACCAGCGGTATTAAAAGAAAAGTCTTCAAAGAAAAGTAATTGCAATCCGGTAATTATTATTACTCTTCTCTCACATACCACTCATTCTCATAAGGATTTATTTTTTATTAAAGAAGAGTGTCCAAATTTAGACAGAAATAGGCTTCAACTTCTGAACTAACATCTGTTTCGTGTTCTGCAGGTGAATATGTGAAGTTTCCTGTACTTATAAAGGGAAAATCTGTCGTTAGCTTCACATCATATCATTAGAATCATTAAAATTAAGACTTGCCCTTTTGTTCAGTTCTGTGGAAAAACAAAATACATCTACAAAATGGATGGAACAGGATGTGGAAGATCAGATATGGTGGAAAAAAATTAGATCAATGCTTTCAAAGCCAGTGTGTTGGCCTGCAACTTCCAATATTTCTGTGAAGAAATTCAAGTTAGTCGGTGTGATGTCAACTCAAAAGATCATGTAACAAGCAAGAAAAGGTGCATTTAAAAATTCATATTTCCTGCAATTTATATGGATCCCAAATCTAGAATCTTTTGGTCTTGAAAATTAATTTTCACATTAATAAGTGATTATAAAGATGAATAAGCTTGCAACCAATCATAGAAATGTCTTGCTAGTGATACCCAACTTTGAGAACCTATTCACACATTGTCAGTGTTTTCATTTATGCAAGCATGATCACAGGAAATGATGAAAGAGCAGTTTTAATAATTTCTTGATGACTGTCAAAACTTCAAATCCAAATCCAAGTCTGCCAGAGTGAATGCAAGTCTTCAGAAGCTAGTGGAACTGAACCCAATTATGTCAGGCTGAATTTGATCCAGAGACCAAATTGTTAACTCCATGTACAAGCAGCCTTTCTTTTCAGGTTAGGGAGAGCTATGCGTGACATTTATGTCCTTAGGGGAAAGTGACAATCATCTCTAGAGGATTTACTCCTAATTTGTCCCCTTTTAACAATTTTCTTCAAGTACCATAATCATACGTATGTGAATTCATACTCTAAATCTCCCCACACAGACCCCCAAGCTGAAGTCTTGAAACATTTTCCAAGTCATTGCAGTAAACACAGTGCTAGATAATTTATAGAATATTTCTTTCAAGGAGAACAACAATTTTTCTTTAAGTCTGTGTCATGTACTGTGCTATGTTCTCAGTTAGGAAAATATTACCATCGCTTTACAGCTGTGATTAATTTTCATGGGACTATTTTTGCATAATTTTTCCTACTGTTAATTTACTAAGACCAGAATCAAATATTAAAGACAAATTCATAAAATCCAGAATACATAAAGTGCACTTTAATTTTCAGTATTGACATCATTGTAGATCACTTAGTTTCTGTTAAAGATAAGTGATGCTCCTTTAGAATATTGCAAGAAAGATTAGCCGGAACTGGTTATATTCTCTGCTGCAAGAGCTTCAAAGTTGAGATTCTTTCAGACTGATGAAACAGAGACAAAAGGAAACTACAAAGGATATGAAATCTTGTTATCAGCAGAAGGCAGCATAAATTTCGTAGAAACCCATTTTACATTATTTTACAGCATTTCTTAGGGATCTTGATTTTGTTGTGTTCTGTTGCTTTACTCGTCTATTTGCAAGTGCCCAATCCAATTAAGACCATAAATTTACGGATTAATATTCCTTAATATTATAGCCTAGGCATATTAACATCTTAATCACTTTCTTAGAGCAGAACTACCCAGCTCATGCCCCCATTAAAGATGTGGATTAAGAAAACATTCGTCTGCAGTGAGAATAGTTTAGTTCAGGAACTTGTCATAAATAGCATCAGTTTCTTTCTAATGAAAATTGTGCTTACTTAATCTCTCATATGTCCACATATTAAATGAACTTATCGTCTAGGATATTTGAATAAATTATGAAGATAATTTATTCTTAACAGCAATGCTGGCTGCCTTCCTCTTCTACCATACCGCAAAAACAAACAATAAAACAAGAAAAAATCCAAAAGGAAATCAATAGGAAAAGTGGGTCTACCTCTTTTTTCTGTTAACAATTTGTCCTGGGCTTCAGCTTGCCTGTCCACAGAACAGCTGCGACTAACACACTCTCCTCCCACAATGGGTCCAAAAGGTGGCAGCATGGCAACACTGACAATTAATGCTAATTGGAATAATTGCATTTAAAGGAAATCAGTTGTGTGTCAGAGCAAGGACATGCTTTGGCACAGAGAAGGGTAGAACCTCAAAGTACATATACACATGCTGGCGATGAACTGCCTAGCTACATTTGTACCAGGATATTTCCTTGGTAACATCCTAGATCTGTTAAATCAACTAATTATTACTGTTATTTCTATTTGAAATATCAAATTTGTCATATTTAGTTTCCAGACGGAGAAACCATAAAGATACTGTAAGAATTTTTCTGACCTTTCCCAACCTGCTTGTGGCCCTCGTACTTCTAGCCAGCTCATTTACTCCATTCCCAAACGTGAGCACTGACAGACCACACCACTAGCTGAGTTTTTAAAATTACATATTCTCTCTACAAGGAGTCTCACTTAATTATTGACAAAGGTTGTCGGAGAATGATCAGCATTTCGCCTGAGAAGAAGGTGAGAGAAGCCATACCTTCACTTCAGTGGGGCAAGCGGAGTCGTGCACCAACTACATCAGAGCTGCCTCGAGGCTTTGCAGCAGCTTGGGCTGCGCTCGGTTTTGCTAAGGCAGATATAAAGGTAGGAGCAAAAGCTCCTGGTCCCATTCTAGAAAAGAGGAAGAAAAACAGATGAAAGGTAGTGCTCATTCCTCTGATTAACAGTGGGAGGGTTGGGGGATGCAATCACTGATTTTGGGGGATCCATCCCCGCTATTTCCCTGCCGCCAGTGATACCAGCCACGAAGTGGGACCTTCAGGACTCCCTTGGAAGCACAATGCAGAGAAGGGTCATTAATCACTTTGCTGCCCAAGATACTTTGCCTGTGTCTAGAGCAGCTCCACATTATTTGAAAGATGGTCATGGAATCAAGTGCTACTGATCCTCACCCAAGTCAAAACGAATAATCTCATCATATAACAAACTAGATTGAAACATTAAAGATTCCTCCATGCTTTCCTTTTAATCTCTGTATTTGAAAACATGTCATATTTTCACGAAACATGAAAGTCTGCCAAGAAAAAGAAATGGTAGGGGCTTTAAGTCTTCCTCTACAAAAAACACAGAATAAAGTAATACGTCCAACACATTCATTCACACTCACAGGCACACTTGAAAACACAGGAAAACCATTTCCCCAGCAAACTATCTCCAAACAACTATACCCATAGATAACCAGTCTGACTGATAAGAGCAGCATTTGGGCCTGCATGTAAGCTCCTATAAGTAATTTGCATTCTTTTTCTATTTAATAAAATATATATTGATTAGCTCATAAGATTTCATGTTTCATATGTCTAATTATAAATTAATATTAAATATTAATATAAAAATGATATTAATATATTTTAATCAAGATTGAACAAAGCTATTAATTATGATTTGAGTGGGTTTAAGTGCCGTTGAATCATATGTGATGCAGTTATTTGCCCTACTGCTAAAAGCAATGGGATTTTTAGCAAGGCACTAAGGATTTCTTACTGACAGCCCACAGCATTTTTCACCCACTCACCCTCCATCCTTCTATCTTCTCCATCTGAGACTAAAAATTTCTCATGCATTAAATCTGAAGGTCACTGATTAGGTTTATTTCATTGATCACTACATAATTTCATTTGTTAACTGTTTCTGTTATGGGAAAAATGGCTCAAAGCCTCTACAAGCTTGATGGCTAACTCCGATGTTTCACAATACTTCCTGACGTCTCTACAAATCTTAGATTCAGCTTGTCAAACTGCTAGATTATCAGCTGAAATTTAAAACAGGAAATTTCTAGCTTTTCAGCTCAAATAAGCACGAGTATTCTTCATGCTCAGAAACTATGAGCAAAGTGGAAAAAAATTTATTGTTAAGTCATTATCATTTTTTGAAATTGGTCTTTTCTAAAAAAAAAAAATGCTGGAGGTTGGCCAGGCTGCTATTAGGTGTTTGTAATTGTATTATCAGGCCTCTCAAGCTAAATTGTCTCAGTGAATGGACTTAGAAAGATCACCTCTCCTTTCTGCGCTGCTGTGGATAATAACGGTATTTATCTCTCCTTGAGAAGTATTTGAGGATCTACTTAAGTATCAATAATCTCACATCCAACGGCTGTGCAGAAGTGTAAAACATTGATATAAGTAAGCAATACTTACTACTTAACTATGGAAGGCATAGATTAACCTCAAGGGGTGAAATTTAGACATTATATGCTATGCGAACATCCCATATATTTGCCAGCACAACCAGAAACTGAACAAAGTTATGAAAGACTTGGATGACTCACTGATACTGCTTCACGTGAAACGAAGATGACAGCAAGCATCTTTAGTGCTGCATTTCCATGCTCATTGCGGTCTGAGAGAAAATGGCCACAACCTGAGAGGATGGAATTGTCACCCTAGCAAAGCGATTAGTTTCTCATCTAATATTACTATTGTTGTGAGTGCCCAGCATGTGCTTGGACGGCCACAGCAGAGAGCAATAGCAGCATAGGTTTTTTTGGGTTTGGTTTGGTTTGGGTTTTTTTTTTGTGATTCACTGGATTTGATGTTTAAAAGACTAGTGATGCAGTGAAATGACCAGTCTTCTGATTTTTCTAACCAGCAGCAGAATCATTCTGTTACGTTAACAGGATGAATTTAGATGTTGTTGCATTTTCATTCATTTTTTTCTTTTTAATGCAGTGCTCTGTCAGGGGAACTAAAAATCTAGACAATTTGCCTGGCAGTTTTAAAAGTAAAGGTAAGCTTCTTACAGGTTAATGGAGAATAAAACCATGCAATAACTGGTTTCAAAATACAGTATAAAGTTTTGCTGGTTTCTAACCAATGCCCTGATCCACAAAAGGGCTTCAGCTTCCACATGAGCACTCAGCACCTAAATCCACAAGTGTTCTCCACAGAAATCCCCGCTTAGACTTTGGGCCTCCTTGGGTGATGAGGAATAAAAGCAGCAGCATCTCTGCTTATCCTCTGTGGAGGCAGCACCCTGGCTCCGCTTCCTTCCAGCAGGTGCCTGGCAGGGCTGGGGACCCCGGCGGTGATGTCAGCGGTGATGTCAGCAGTGATGCAGTGCTGGTGTAGCGGGCAGGAGGTCACCCCGCGTCACTAGCTGCAGTGAGAAAGCAGTGTGGTGGCTGTGATTCAAAGCCATATCCTCAATTTAAGATTCTTCCCATCTGGTTTTCCAGAGTTTCCAGGGCTATAATACCAAAATTGACGTTTTATCCATAAACAACAAAATACTGTTTCTGATAGTTTCTTCATTGTATTTAATGACTATTAGGAGGGGAGAGAGGAAGGAAGCAAAAGGAGGAAATATTTGCAAACCCCTTGGCTCTTGCATAATCGATGGCACGTTCCTCTTGACTCAAGAAGGAGCGAGATGAGATTAACTGTAAGAGAGCTGAGGTGATGTGCAATCACAAACAGAAGGTCAGGTGAAAGTACAATCCCAGCCCCAGAAGCCAGTATGATTTTTTTCCCCTGCATCACTTTTCTACTTGAACGTGTGAGGACATTGTATAAGATTAGCAGTTCCTGGCAGTTTCTCCAAAGTACTCGCCAAGGGCCAGATTTCTGAACTCTATTGGGATGAACTGATGCTGCATATCAGTGAATAGTATTTTAATATGTATTGAATAGTATTTTAATATGCTCTTCAATATATATTCTTTCTTTTTACAAGACCTTTTAATTCTTCATGAAGGTAAGCCACCAAAGAGGGAGAGGGGGAGTGCAGCAAGGTTATATACATCTCAAAGACCAAAAAGAGGAAAAGGGAAATGGAGGTTAGGAGACAGGAGAATAAAAGTAAAAATTAAATCAGTGCTGCCAGGAAAAGAATCAGCTACATGACTTTATGGAAATCCCTTTCTCATTAGCCAGTTAACTTGAATACCATGTTAAATTTAGGGTCTGCCATAACTGCTGTATGTAGTAATTAGATGCATTTTTAAAGTTTTGGGCAATATCCACACCCTCCTTCGTGCTTTGGTGAAATTTCATTGTTGGCAGTATTTTAAGAGTTGGAACTCCTACAAGAACATCACTGCCTCGTCTTAGACCTAGAGTTTTGTAGCACTCAAAAATTGGGAGACTGTTAAAACTGAAGATTTTAGTTCAGCTCCTAACGGACATGAGGAGTAAGAAGGCATTTTGCCAGAGACATGGAGATAGTTGAAGATAGAGTGTCTCACCACACTCTTTGGGCTGAGCACCAGGAAGGAGATGTTGAACACAGTGATACAAGCAAAGGGGCTATTGGAGGTAACAGAGAGTAAAAGGAGATCTAAACCTCACAGTTGAAGGAAAACTAGGAAAGTCTTTCAGATCTTCAATAGCACCCTACCCATCCAACTTGACATGTCTGTTTCAAATTTAAAATATTTGGGACAGAAAATAAGGGGCTTGTCATTTCACTTCATTTGTTTTTTAAACACACGCAGGAAATCGCAGGCCCACGTCTGCCATCAGCTGAAGGACAGTTCGAGCTAAGGCCAGCTCAACAAGAAACCTACCCAGAGCCGGAGCCTCTGCTCCAGACTGTCTCTGCTAGAAGCAGCGTTTTAAAATCGTAAATGAAGATCAAGGAATTTGAAGCTGCCCAAGGCAGTTAATTTTTTTTTTTTTTTTTAATGTACTACTTTTCATCTCCACAGATGAAAACAGAGCCATTAGTGACGATACCATGTACACAGATCTCTAAAGGGTACTGTGCACAACAAACTGGTTTGCTTTTCACCACGTAAGTCTACTTTGGTTAATTTAGTTCGTTTAGTTATTTCAGTTCATGTTAGGACACCAGGCTTGTGTAAAATATTATCGTAGCAGGCATATGCTTGTCCTGAGCTAGATTTCAGTTGCTTTTGTCTCTCTCCCTTTTAAAATAGTATTTACATAGCATTTAAGTTAACTTCTGATCACTTCAAGTTTACCTCTGCTATTATGGATAATTCACTACGATCGAAACTGAGGTTTCTATTCTAAATTTTGTAAAATAGCGGTGGTGGTTGCATTCGTAGCTCAAGCTACGGGAAGCTTTCACCACAGAGGTGGCTGCTGTGCTTACATCTGATCCGCCGTAAAAGGGATTTCCCAGAACAAGGAATGGAAATGCTTTTATAGCCTTTTAGGTCATGTCAGGATTTTTTTGGTTTGTTAATATAAGCTTTTGCCAATCACTAACAGCATGATCCAAATCCCATTTGAAGGCAATGGAAAGTCTCCCGTTGAGTTTGATGGCCTTTGGATCAGTCCCTAAGTGCGTTTAGACTTAATGAGATGTTAATGTGAATTTTATGCTGCCGTGTATATGAATAGATTTTCCAAACTTTTTTTTTTTCCTCACTAAGGCAAAAAGAGCAATCTGCCTTTGTAAATTTTTAAATTTTATTTCCTTGCTACAATCGGTATGCACGCAGAAGGAGAATTTATGCAGCTCGTTCCGTTCCCGACTTTCTCCCCCTCTGCAAACCTTTATCGGTGACAGACTGCAAACCGCAGAAAACATTACCGGCTCTCCACATAATCTAAATGAGGAGGAAATACCGTCCTCCCGATTTGCCTCAGTATTGTGTGGAAACTTCGGTTGGAGCAATGGCAAAATTAAGGCCTGGAAAAAAAACAAAACAAAACAAAACA
>NW_009636667.1:0-2098 GCF_000690535.1 Cariama cristata | reverse complement strand
CCAGCTGAGGGGAAGGCCGGCCCCGCCGCCTCCCCAGCCCCTCGGAAGGGCTCGCCGGGGGCGCCTGATCGGAGATCCCCAGGGAACTTGAGGGGAGAACTGTGAGGAATGACTGACATTTAGCAATTATTGAAGGGCTTCGGAAATGATAGAAGCCGTAAGGCACTATCGTGGAAATACTTCTGCTTTTAAGCATGAAAAACGCTGTTCTCTGGCGCCTGGTGGAGATGAGATTTATGCAAAAGCACATGCGGGATGTATAAAGCATGTGGCTAAGTTGTCAGTAATGACATTGCAAAATGGGGTAGAGAAAGTTCTGGGTTTAATTTCTATTTTTACTTAATTTATCCTGGAAGGTGCTTAATACAAATGCTTCATTAATATATTTATTTTTTTCACCTTACTGCTTCTAGGCATCTTTGTATCCTAATTTTTTCAGTTGTTACCACACTCACTTTGCTTTATAAAAAAAACAAAGTACCAGGAAACTGAAAAAAAAAAAAAGTAATTTCTGTCTCCAAAAGAGAAGAGTCATCCCCACAATGTCACAAAAACTAGTCAGTAACAAAACTAGGACAATTTTTAAGTTAGCGCATTTTGAGGGATTTCCTACCCTACACGTTTTCCAAATTTTAGCTGAAATAAAGCAGAGGTCTTGCAGATAGCAACCTACATAAACTGGATTTGCTCTCTGGGCCTTGTCAATGGACCATGCTAAGAAGGTATTGACTTTATTTCTTTATTTTCTTTGCAATTGAAACAACGTTTTTACTGTTAGATTTTTGATGTGTGAATAATTGGGTTTAGTTACATACAAATCATCAGAGATGCTGATGCTAACGGCAGTTCAGTGGTGGTTTTCTTTTTTCTATCAGCTGTTTAACAATGTACCTCAATACATCCCAGCTGAAGATCATCACAGAGAGGGAAAATTATTTCTGCACTTGAAACTAGAGAGAACATTTTCTCTTGTACAGAAATAATAAAATAGTGAAATTTGTTCACAACTTGCTTTACTATATGTTGGCACATAACACATTACCTATATGGGGACTTGGTATCAGATCTGTCCCATACCACCAGTTCCCTAAAGACAAAGCAACTCCAAATTTTTATTGCTGTTGAATTAGTAAGCAATTTCAGTTCAACCGTGGAATATAGAAGTATGGATAAACATTGTTACTATGTTGTTATATTTTTGATTATAAAAGTAATGCTGCAATAGATCAGCATCTCTGTATAGAGATATGCAAATGGCGTACAGTCACGTGACTCCTGGCAAGGGAGTATGGATACCCTGTCATCCAAGAAGAACAGATGCCTGTCTGTAACAGCAGCCTATTTAGCATGTGAATTACTTTCAGTTGGGAGAATGGAGCTCTCCAGTTGTCCTATAATAATAAATTCCTGAAGCCAATGTTGATCAAAGTCATGTGGCATTATATCACAACAGGAGTAGGTATTTTTTCTTGCTCTCGTGCTTAGAGAGATTGTTTTAAACTAGCTGCTATAAAAGGCTCAAGGATGTTTTCTGAGTTATGGGGAAATTCTTTACCTTGAGGATGGTCAAAGACTGGGACAGGGTTCCCGGAGAGGTCTCCATCCCTGGAGATGCTCAGAACCGCCTGGGCACACCTGTAGCGGACAGCGCACCAGCTGGCCTCCCGGGGTGCCTTCCCGCTGCAGCAGTTCCTCGGTTCTGTGGTGGTACAGTACACAACACACCTTAGTCAGCTTCGGACGCAGCCAACATGCCTGCTGGGGAGGTGGGATGGGGTATTTTAACAACCAAGTGAGTTTCTTTGCTTATTTTGTACATCTGGTACTAGTAGTCTCAAAGGCAGCTTCAGCAGCTAGCGTTGGTCAGAGTGCTGCTCCACTCATCCTCAAAAAAATCACAGTGGAGCAGTAAGACCTAGTTCCCTCTGCTTCAACTCTCGTTAAGACTTGCAGGATAAAACACGTCTACATTGCTAGAACTAGTTCTGGCCAAAGCATGGGTGCAGGCCCTGGAACAGGAAGGCCGAGTGCAGGTTCTCCTCCCCGTTCCTGAGGAGGGGATGGCGCCCAGCCCCTTGCCAGGCTCTGCAGCCGCTCC
>NW_009636666.1:0-790 GCF_000690535.1 Cariama cristata | reverse complement strand
CGCTGCATGCCAGCATTGCACCCAGGCGTGAGTGCAGCCCCGACATTGCACCCTGGCATCAGTGAAGCCCTGACATCGCACCCAGGCCTTGCACCATGGCATGGGTGCAGCCCTGGCATTGCACCGGTGAAGCTCCGGCGTTGCGCCTGGGTATCGCTGCAGCGCTGGCATTGCACCGGTGAAACTCTGGCACTGCATCCTGGTGGTGGTGCAGCCCTGGCATTGCATCCTGGCATGGGTGCAGCCCTGGCATTGCGCCGGTGAAGCTCCGGCGTTGCGCACAGGTACCGGTGCAGCCCTGGCATTGCACCCTGGCATTTCGCTCTGGCATCGGTGCATCCCCAGCAATGCACTCTGGCATCAGTGAAGCCCTGACATCGCACCCAGGCCTTGCACCTTGGCATGGGTGCAGCCCTGGCATTGCACCGGGGCAGCTCGGCGGTGCACACAGGTATCGGTGCGGCCCTGGCATCGCGCCCTGGCATGGGTGCACCCCCCCTGCCACGTCCCCGCGGGTGCTGCTGCCCGTCGCGGCGTCCCCAAGCTGGCAGCGGGCAGCAGAGCTTTTTCTACCTGGGGGTGGGTTGCTCCGCTCTCAGCAAGGGACGGTGGTGACACCGCCTGCCGCGCCCTGCGGGTCCCTTGGGAGAGGGGACAGCGGTGTCACCCCGGGGTGACACCGTCGGGGCTGCTGTCACAGGCTCCGACTTAGGGTGAGGTTGGCACAGAGCAGGGAGCGATGGTGACATCCCTGGGGGTGGCACTAAGATGGTGCCAGCCCCGCCGAGGT
>NW_009636665.1:13833-17653 GCF_000690535.1 Cariama cristata | reverse complement strand
CGGGGGCAGTTGCTCTTTTGGTGCAGGAACTCTGGCTTTCTGGGAGGGTGGACATGGAAAACATCCTGCTTTCCTTCGCAAAGGGCTCAGGGGGACCAGAGATCCCTGTCTGTGGCCAGCTGGCACCTGCTTCCCTCTCGAAAAGCATCTTCCTGACAACATCTATAGATGCTCCTAAGTCACCAAGGATGGAAAACTCCTTGTGGGCAGCTTGTGTGGCAAGGCTCTGTGAACCTCACAGCCTCCGAGAGGGAGTTATTTCGAAAATCAACCCCTCTGAGGGATTTCTGTGCATCCCCAGGGAAGCCCCTGGGAATTTCCCCCAGCCTGGGTGCAGCCAACCCCAGAGCACGGCTGTCCCTGCTCAGCTGGCTGCTGGAGGGCTCCAGGATTGCTCTGGGAAAACAGCTGGAGCTGGGGAAGGGGCCGGAGGTAACCCACGCCTGAACCCACGCCTGGACCCACGCCTGAACTGGAGGTTGCAGAGTTCAAACAGCATCCACCCTCCTCCTCACCCCACAGGCCCAACACAGGCAAACCCAGCTTTACTGTGCCAAGCAGGGCAAGAGGCTCGTGCTTTTGCTGGGACAGAGCCCCCCACTTAGAGGGGAAGACTAAAAACTGCAGAGCTTCATGCCGATGCACTGAACTCCCAGCCCTGACCAACCTCCTCATTTTCCTTGACTCGCATCCCTCCTGTTGTCAGCCGGCAGCACCAGCCCATGGCAACTCAGCTGCCCTGATGCACAGGGTTCACCCTTGCTCTCTGCTCCCCGTAATGGGTTTGCCGTGCCACGCCGGAGCTGGGAGACAGCGGCCACGTCGGCTGCCTCTCGCTGCTCTTCCCAGCCTGCTCCCCCTGCACGTCTCCTCCTCATCACCCTTGGAAGGAGCTCGGACCCTCCCTTGCCTTACTGGGACCCAGCACGGCCACGGTGCGAGGATTGGGCAAGGCTCCATCACACTAGCCTGGCGCACACCTCACTCAGGCAGCTCCAGAGGAAAAAATGCACTTTGTGGTGAGCCCCGCGGTGACGCTGCTGTTGAAGCTGCTGCTGCTTCCCCTGGGTGAAGTGATTTCTCTAACAGAAAAAAAAATAATATTAAAAGAATCAACCCAAGCCTCCAAACTTAGCTCAAAAGGCCTCGTTATGACTATGTTATTTGCTGGCTTCAGTCAAAGAGCCTCGATTTCTCCCTCCGACTCCAACTCTTCAGGGGGAGCAGCCTGGCCGGGGTCCCATGCTCTGGATTCAGAGGAGCCCGGGTTTCCTTTGGAAAGCACCGTTAATTGACATGAGAAAATAATCCAAGCCTCTTTCTCTCTCGAGCAGCAATGGTTCTCCTCACAGGGCGTCTTGAAAAGCAGCGCTGCTTTTTGGGGACTGCAAACTCATCAGTCAAAATAATTCTCCCTGGGCCAAAACTCTTCCCTGAGACAAGACCATCAGCTTCAAAAGACTTGCTCCGGAGATGCCTGCGACCGCTATTTTTTCAGACCTGCTGTGGACTGACTCCAACCCGTCAGCCGTGTGTCCCTGTCCTCTCCCCTTCGTGCTCCTGCTGGCACCTGCGTCCCCTCTACCCACCCTCCTGCCCCCCCAGGTGGGTGCAGGATCCCACTGCCCTTCTACCCTGCCTCCAAAGCAGTTCGCCGGTGAGCATCCCCGGTGAGCATCCCCGGTGAGCACCCCTGGCACCTGCATGCTGCCAGCAGCAATCTGCCCACCCTGTGGCACCCACGGAGCTGCCCAAGCATCATCAAGGGGACAGCGAGCACCTCGCTGTCACCTCCACCCTGCTCTGCACAGGTCATCCCACCCTGGAAGTCACTGGGAAGAGGCCAAGGGAAAGGGAAAGGGGGAAAAAAATGCCATCTGGGAGGGTGAAACTGGCTGGCAGAGGGAGGGAGGGGCTGGGGGAGCCTGAGGACCCCAGGGGGGTGATGCGGCTGGGGATCCATCTGTAGGAGGTTTCACAAGGCGCTTGCTTGTTTGTTGGCTGCCCAGAGTTTGTTATTCTTAGAAACAGCTTTATCTTACTGGTGCAAAAGCAACAGAGGCATTTTACAGGAAAAATAAATCCTTCCTCCTTTCTCCCCACCGACACATTATTGGATCCCCAAACGGTATTGAAAGAGCATTAGGGCCCCAAGACGAGCAGGCACGGTTGGAAGGGCCCAATGTGGGTTTTTCCCGCGAGCCCATCACCCTGCTGCTGTGATGGGGTCCACGGGAGGCTGGGCTCCCTCCTCCTGGTGGGAAGAGTATGGGTGAGGAAGCCGATGGCTGCCCAGCAGTGTGGATGCCTGCACCCTGGGACATTTGCAGGAGCCAAGGGTTGGAACCAGCCCCATGAGCATCCATGGCCAAGAGCGGGAGTGAGAGCCACCAGGACAGCCACCTCTGCCCAGATCTGCTGCGGCATGGCCATTGGCCCATTCTCCTTCCACTCCTCCTGGCCCATCACCCCCTTCCCCCTGGTTCCAACCTCAATATGTTTCTCGTTAAGCTTCACTTGTAACTAATTTGGTAGCACTTCATGCCCCGGCGAACCAGGAGCCGCCTGCCTCAGGGGGCTACAAATGCTCAGCGAAGACTTCTTTGCCCAAAGGCTGCTGGTTTTAGTGCTGGCCCAGGAGGGTTGTGCTGAAGCTTGGTGCAATCAGATGGGTACTCTGAAATCAGGGCTGCCCAGCTCGGGCTTTCCTGGGAGAGCATCCCCAGACCAGGAGCAGCCCAAGGCCTGGCCAGGACTCGGGATGCGCTGAAAGCCTGTGGCTCAGGGTAACTTCTACGGGTCCTTTGGCGAGGCAGAACTTGTGTCAGCAAGCCCCTCCAGCCCTGGAGATAAGCAAAGGGCTCTGCCATTATCGCTGCGAGCTGGTAATTTCCACCAGCGGTAAAATTTGCTTTTACATTTGTATAAAATACACTTAAGTGCATGCTAAATGCAGAGTGAATGAGACAAAAATTGCAAATGGGGTGGATGCCATATTGATTATTAAGGATTTATTCCCTGAGGTTTAGGAGGTTTGCTATAGACACAGATCTCTTTGCACATGGCTGTCGTTAACACTCATGAAATCAGCTATTAATAGTTAATGGATAATTTAATAATTAATTAGTATTTAACAAACGGGGAGCAGAGGAGCAGCCTGTCTGCCACCAAAATGGAATAATAAAGAGAAAAAGTTTACGATGATGCCATCCAAATGATTTTGTTTTGTTTTGTTTTGCTGGACTCTGAGGCTCTGAGAGGAACTACTGCAAACAGGGCTGTGGGAGCCCGTTACCCCCAGCTCATCCCTGCCACCCCTCAGGCTGCTTCGGGACCCCTGGTGACCCTGTCAGGCTGGCTCTCACCGAACACGCGATGCCCTGCATCACACCAAGAGCCCGCTCTACGTCAGCGGTTAAACCGGGCCCCCCTGCCAGCCCCTCTCCCCGGCCGCCCCGCCGCTGAGCCCCCATGAATACTTTATGATTACAAATGGATACAGCCTTTGCTATTGCGTGCTTGCTAATTGCTTCAATTGTGTATTAAACAGGCACTAATCATTTCATAAATATTGATATTTGCAGGGCGGCGTTTGCAGGCTGAGGCCAGGAGATATGGCTCCGGAGCAGCCATGCCACCGTGCCGCAGCCACCAAGGGCCACCACCTGCGGGGACCCTCCATCCCTCCCCGCACCCAGCAGGGCAGAATGAGGCAGTGAGCTCCCGGGGCCACATCTGGAGCACTGGGAAAGGATGGAGACTGCCCATCCCGCATCCCAACCGCGGCTCATCCACCGCCCTGGGCCAGGGACAAGCGGGG
>NW_009636665.1:11098-13812 GCF_000690535.1 Cariama cristata | reverse complement strand
CCAGCGGTGGGCAGGAGGGGCGGGGGGGAGGGTCTCCCTGGCAGGTCTGGGCACGGGGGTAGCACTAGCCCCTCCGCCACGGATGCAGCGGCTTTGAGCCAGCCTTGGGCATTTGTAAATTAAAGGCTTGTTATTAGCAGTACTTGAGATGTACATGTTCTGTCTCCCTCGGGATGTTCATTTCGTGCTGATTATCATATTTTTTAAAATGTAATGAATTTATGGAGATAATTCAATCCCACTGACTAGGAATGTGTCTTACTTCTGCCACAAGTAAAGATGCTGCGTGTGTGAAAATGGAAATTGCTGCGGCACTTTCCATGCCTTTTGCCTGTCTTCCCCTACCAAAGGATCCCAAAATGCTTTGCAGACTCTATCTGCTGGTTAGATCGACCAGAATCACATCATTTTGCAGAAACGTAGTCACCTCTGGACTGGAACACAGAAACTCTTTAACTAGAAGCAGAAATGTAATCAGATTAATTAAGTAAGTACAATTCCAAGGCGAGAAAGTCAATTAAATGAATCATAAGTCAATATGTAAATAAAAGGAGCTGGCTTTGAAGCAGGATTAGAGATAGTGAGAATCAAGAGTGATGCTTCTTGCAGAGCTTCTTCAAACATCCTCCAAGAGCCACTTCTCTGTGTCTCTCCTGGCAGGAGACAGCACCCAGCAGCAGCACCAGGCTGCCCGCGGCCAGGGATGGGCTCCAAGCGTACACCAAGTGCATACCAAGTGTGTACCAAGCATGTACCAAGCGTGTACCAAGCATGTACCAAATACGCACCAAGCACGCGCCAAGTGAGCACCAAGCATGCACCAAGTGCACACCAAGCATGTACCAAGCGTGTCCCAAACATGCACCACGCACACGCCAAGTGCACACCAAGCATGCACCAAGTGCGCACCAAATGTGCACCAAGTGCGCACACCAAGCACACCAAAGCAGCCCTAGCACCTCCCTGGGACACGTCCACCGGGTCACTGGTGTTTGAGGGCACACAGGGATATCTGTGCTCCTTCTATGTGCATCCATTTACGCCCACCCAGCAGTGAGACCAAAAGCTTTCCATGCCCACGCACATGTCCGTACCCTTGTGAGTATGAGTGTCACCACACAGAGGAGCCAGGTTGTTTCCCAGCCAAACCCAATCCTCGGGCGATTCGCCTCCGCAGTGCCTCACTGCTCTCCATTCACGGCTCTGGGTATCCTTTGCTTTTCCAGCACGTTTCCTTTCCTTTCCCTCCTTCCTTTCTTTCTGCCAGCGGAGACTCCCTGCCATGGATGTCTTCCTGCACCCATAAATCTCTTGCATGGGCTGAAATAGTGTCATTGAAGAAAGATCTTTTTTTGTGCAAATTTCAATAAATGCCACTGGAACAACGCGGTAAATGATCCTGAAAATACAAGAGCAAAAAGGAGAGAAAGAAATGGCAGCCGAGGGGGAAAGAGAGTGAGACGCCTGGATTTAAGGCTGCCAAACAATGCATTTAAATAATTCAATTTGCAAAAGCAGAGAAGAAAGGGAAGAGAAAAGAAAAGGAGAGGAAAAAACCCAGTTTATGTAGCAACCCAATAAATAACCTCGGATAGCATGAGACTGGGAATGCAGGACCGAGATAGACCTTCTCCTGTTTACAAGTTTTCATTAAAATGCCAGCAAAAAAATTAATATTTTGATAGATTAAAGCTGTAATTTCACTTTTAATTTGTGAAATCCCCACAGCGACATGGTTGTGTCACCTTCCCAGCCTGCGCCCCGGCTCTCCGATCCCTCTGCCTTGCTCTCCCCTCGGATGCTCTCAGCAAGGCTCCCGGGATAATTGGAGGGCTGGGGGCAGCCGGTGAGCTCCCGCTCCAGCCAGGCAGGTACCCCTGCAATGACACGAGTTGGAGCCTCATTAGCCAGCAGTTACAAACCCTCCTGTAACAAGCAGCATTTTGTAGAAGTAGGGACACACTTAAAGAACTGCAGCTCCAGCAGGTTTGAAACACGGCACCCGAGGTGTGCAGGAATCTCATCACCCCCCGACAGCATCGGAGCAAACGCTTCCCCCCGTGACTGATGGTCTTTTTGCGTGGCTCCCTGTTATTGCCCCTTAATTACTGTGGCTGGCAGCCGGTGTCATCACCAGGGCTAACTAGTTAGCTTGGATTTGCAAACGTCTCTGGGACAGAACCTTTCCCTCCTGTCAATACCTGGCTACAAATTCCTACTTAAGTCAATGTCATTGGGAAAACGAATCAAAATGTTGGTCACTCATTGCCTTTTACTGGTGAGCGCAGTTCTGGTCCAGCACCAGCCAGGTCCTCTGCGAAGATGTTGGGGTATCCAGTGGAAAAATAAGCAGGAACATCCCAAAACAGGCTGAGGGACTGGAGAGGTCTGGATCAGGTTTGCTTCCTGCTAGATCAGCATGGCCAGGGAACCCACTGCTCTGCCTTAAAACCAGTGTCCACCTCGGCCCCGTTCTGGCATCTGTTGCTGGGCTCTGCCCGCTCTGCTTCATGCTCTGAAGCTGACCCTTGCCCTCCTCGGAGCAGCATCTCTCAACCTCCAGCCTTGGAAAAGCCCTGCAGTGCCCACAGGGGTGTCCTGGGTGCCCAGGGCCAGGTAGGGCGGGGGGGGATCCCCCAGGCTCACTTTAGGCTTGACCTCCCCGGCTGCTCGGTGGGACGGGTAGCAACCAGCAGCTCCAGGCGAGGGCATCT
>NW_009636665.1:3313-11067 GCF_000690535.1 Cariama cristata | reverse complement strand
CTCTGCGTGCTGCTGGGAGGCTGGGGGGGCCAAGCCAGCCAGAGCCGTGCCCAACCTCCTGCCGAGCCCTCCCTGAAGAGACCAAAAAGGCTTTTAAACTTAGAAAAAGCCACATTTTATATGAATACAGACGAGAGGCCTCCCTTTTCAAAGGGAGAAAACTCAAAGCAACCAGGGAACAGCAGAGAAATAAAACGCTCTCCCCCTGCCCGCCGCATTGGCGAGGGCAGAGCCTTGCTTCCACACTTGGATTCAATTAGCTCCGTGACTTGCAGAGCTGCGGCAAACTCTGCCGAAGCCCCTCCGGCTGCGGGGATGTCCCCTCTGCCCATAGAGGTTCTCGGTCCCCACACCGTGAGCAATTCTGTGCCCCCCAAGCCCCCGCCACAGCATCAGCCCTGGCAGCACCTTGTGCCTCATCTGAGTTCTTCAAAAGCACATAAAACCAAACAGCTCCGTGTGCGTTGCAGCGGGGGCTTCGGCTGGGTGGGGTGGGCATCCCAGGGCTTGGCCAGGAGGGGGTTTGCAGAAATGGGGGAAGGATTGGCCGCACTGCGCAGGGTGGGCTGGGGAGCACTGTGGGGGCTGCAGCTGTGTTTCGAAACCTTCCCAATGCCCCTGCAGAGCCTCAGGTACTGGGGAGCGACCTTAGCCAGGGGAGCGACACTGGTAAGAGGAGCAGTTGGCAGCAGGTCAGCCCAACAAACCCTCTCAGACGTCAGGTGAGAAGGAGCACGAAGGTGCAAGGAGACAATCACCGCCTGCCCACGGACATCCTGACACACCAAGCCTCACCCCCCGACACACACGTACTCCCCCATCACACACAAAACACCCAGTGCTCCTTAAATAGGTAGCATTGGGTCATACATTTGAGAAATACTAAGCTGCAAAGGAATGTTTAATTATCTGTTTAATGATGCTTAACACGTGCTGGAAGTATTGTACTGCAGAGGAAAGCAGTGCACAGCATCTCCTCTCAGCAGCCACTCCTTACCCTGGACGGTTTTGTGTTAGTCACAAAGTTTAGGTTCTTATTTTATTCCCATTCACACACCGCTGGGGTCCTCGAGCTGGGAAAAGAGGCTCATAATCAGGGGCAGAAAAAATACCTGCCCCACATGGGTTCCAGCATCAAGGATTCAGAGATTGCTGCAGCCTGGGCAGTCCAGAGGCATCTCTTGTCCTGGGTCCCAGCCCTGGACCACCACAACATCCAGGCTCAGCTAACAACAGCCCATATTAAAGCCCTGGCAAAACACCCAGGGTCTCCTTGCCTCGAGCATGGCGCAGGCTCCATCACCATGTCTGGGCTTCGGCAGGGGAAGCGATGATCTTGCTCCATGACTTGGCAGGAGCTGAGGCAGGGGCATCGCAGGGGCATCACAGGGGCCCCTACTCTCTCCCAGCAAGCTTTACAGGCCCCACATTTCACCGTCTTTAGAGTGCTGATACTCAGACCCTCACTCATTTCTGCTAGGGTAGCCTGTATTCGGGACTCTGAGTCTTGGAGACAGCCGCTCTGATTCACTCAGGGAGGAGATGTAAATCCTCTGCATGGTGGTCCAACCCCTCGCTGTGGCAGGCAGCTCTCCCATTCCTCCTCTGCCGCTCTGTGCCCCCATTTTGGCTAAAAGCCCCCTCTCGCAGCAAGGAGCCGATGCTGCAGCCTGCCGGAGCCCAGCTCCGACCCCAGTAAGCCAAGTGGAGGTTTTGCCGATGGTGTTAGCATGGCAAGGTCCTGCTGTGGATCTCTCGCTGTGTCCTTGGGAGCTCGGGGATGGGCATGTGTCCCACGGGTCCCGGAGAGCCAAACACAGTCTGACTGCAGCCTAAGCAGATGCTGGGCTCGGATGCCGGTTTCAAAGGGTTGAGGAGAGGCTATTTCTGGAGAGGACAAAGTGCCATTTCCTGATTTATTTGTGGTTGAAGTGGGTCTGCAAAGTGCCTTTTCGAGGTTGATGGGGAGGGCAGAGGGGTTAGCCCACAAACAGCTGTGGTGCCTTCAGTCCTAAAATACTCTCTGAAAGGGGATCCTAGCCCTGTGACTGAGCTCAGAGAAGAGCTTCCAATTTATTGTTCTTTTTTAAAGCACCTGTGCTGTAAAATGTCATTTGTCTCTGTCGAGGGGAAGGGGCAGTATGATTTAGGTTCCCACTGCCGGGCAGAGAAGGGGCCCTGCACATCCCTTGATCCCTGCCGGTCACAGCTGCAGCTCGCCTGGGTTTCCCGGTGTTGATCCAAAGCGGAGCTGGGCTGGTCGGGTGATCGGAGGCAGTGGCCCTGACATGGAGAGGAAAAGGGCCAAGATGGAGGGTGGGACCTACTGATGCTCAGAGGCTCGGACCCCAGCCCCAGCCAGCACACCTCAGGGGACATTTCTAGCTCCAGAAGGGCTAGAAAGTGCAAGTGAAGAAGAGGCTTCAGACACAATGGCTGCATCATCCCCATCACGCTGTCCTACGAAAACCAGAATCAAGGTGTGCCATCACATTGGCCTCTGCTGAAAGGGTAGTTAGTCTGAAGTTACATTTCAGCAGATGTTTACTGGGGCATTTAGGTCCCAAATGTTAATTCATGTCTTTTCCTCCCTCCGTATTTTCTCATGAGATCCTCAAGCTCTGGAGCAGGTCCCTGTCACTGAAGGGAGAGGTAGGAAAAGGGATATGTGAGCTCTTCAGGTCCTACGGAAAGGTCCTGCACCTCCCGTGCTGGAGTCCCAGAGTCACTAGTGAGGTGCCCATTCCCACAGGCACCCAAGAGGGGTCTTGCAGATCGGATTTGCACAAAGAAGAAAACAGTAACATCCCCATACTTTCCATGCAGTTCACTTTCCTCACACTCAGGAGACTGAGCATATACTCGCTTTTCTTCCAAAAACCTCCAAAGCTTGGATTTCAGGATTAATTACTGCTTTTCCTTCAGCAGTAGCATTAATAAGGGTTCCTCGTGGGGCCAGGGCATGTTACAGCCCAGCTCTCCTGAGAACATCTCTTGAACATCAAAGCCCTGATGGTTGGTCTTGCCGTTGCCTGCATCTGTGTGACCGCAGCCCTGACTGGTGGGGCTGAGGCAGGGTAGGAGAGGATGAGAACTTCATGGCAAGGTTGGTCTGGGCCAGGCTGGACAGGACGTGACTGGGTCTGCCTGGGTCTGCTGTAGCATCTGGCCTGCCGTTGACAGACACAACACTCAGCAACTTTCTCTGAGCTGAGGAAAGAATAATGACGGAGTAAAAAATAGTCCTAGTCCCCTGTGAGTCTCGTTCATCAAAAGACAACAACATGTTTTATGGCTCACGCGTTCTTCTCTCGGTGATTTCCCCAGAACGGGACTCAGGCAGATAACAAGCGAGGCTCCAAAAGCCCTCCAAAACCATCTCCCGAGTGCCATGTGTGTGAAGCCGTAACTCAGCCTCTGTCAGCGGTTCCATCAGTCCCACCTCGGGACCACCCCAACTGCTGATTTCCTCCGCTCTCCTTTCCATTGCTGACCCTCTCCCACTGTGGCCGTGGGGAATATGAGCTCACAGATTAGAAATCAATAGAACTTCAGGACTCACCTGAGGCACAAGCGCTGCCAAATGAGGGGCTGGTCCCTGCCCCTGCTCCTGGCTGTGCCCGCTCAGCAGATTTCAGCAGCTCTGGCATACATAACTGCGGAGAAGGCAGCCCTGAGGAAAGGCTCCCGCTTGTGAAAGGAAACCCCGAGCAGTGCTGCACTGCCATGCTGCAGGTCAGCCCCCAGGGACAGCATCTTTCCAAGTGTCCGCTGTGGGTCATGGTCTGCTGAGCCCCCTGGTCCTAGCAGGGATGGGCTGGTCCATCCTCAGGGTCCTTCCTCCACATCAGCCTTCAGTCAGGCCACAGTGACCAGAGAAAATGAGTAGGATCAGGGAAGAAGAGAGCTCTGCCACATTGCACAAAGGAGCAGGATCCTGTTGGCAGACCAGGAGGTGGGAATGCAAAGTCTGTTGTGGGTTTACATCTTGGGGAGATGACAGCAACCACTAGCTGCTCACCACACTCAGTGCAGATGTCCTGAAGGGCCATCCTTACCCTTGTGGCTCAGTTGTCCTTCCAACAGCATCGCTGTACATTTGGAGGAACCTTTCTGAAGAGAGCAGTGGAGGATGAGTATGGCAAGATGTGCCTTGCTCCATCTGCCTGCGGAGGTGGCCTTGAGTCCCCAGAGCTGCCCTGCACCAAGAATTCAGACTGATCTCCTGGTGCCATCTGCCTTCCCCTTCCCACCCCAACAGTTTTGCACTCCAGCAGAGAAACCAGAGCACAGGCAGAGATGCTGAGTGCCTTCCAGGGAGCTGCACTGCCAGGGTGGCTGAGCACAGCTTTGGGGCTAGGAGAAAGAAAGGTTTTAGGGAGTGAGAGGTTGAGCGATCCATGTCCTCATGGCTGGTGCTGTGCCTCTGCTCTCATGCCCAGCACGGTGGATCTATGTTTTGGCTTTGTGGCTCAACAGTGGACCTTAGCCACAAAATTTAGGCCTGAATTTCCAAATTCTACCTGTTCAAAGCCCACTGTTAATGCTGAGCTCTGTGAAGACCAAAATTATTCAGATTACCTCATGCACCGTCCTACACCTGCTGTCTTCTCCTCCAGCCCTCCCCGTAGCTCTGAAGTAGCATATTGCAACTTGGAGGCCAAGGTCAAACATCAGGGCTAAGTAACACCGTCAGACCCTCCAAGGGGGTGTTACCTGCCTCTGCACGTACCAAGAAGGCAGCCAACAGCTCGATCCCACTCTGTCCCACTCAGTCCCACCTCCTCAGCATCAGCTTCACACATCCTGCTCAGAGATGGTACCTGCCCTTAGGATCCAGCATGGGAAGCGTCTGCCTGGTCATGGGCTTCCTTCACATCAAACAGGGTTTGCAGTCTAGGCTAATGATGTGCCAATTGCTTTTACAACAAATCCTCCCTGAGGTCTCCCAGATGGCTAGTTGATTCTTGTGGCCTGCTCTGTATGTAATATTATGTAGCTGCTGCTAACCCCTCCATAAATATGTTTTTAATGTTTAGTTTGCATCTCACTCACATTCAATAACTGGTCTGGGAAATCTAAAGTGCATCTTAAAAACTGAGCCACAATAATTATTGAATATTAGATACCATCATTGGAGTATTAAAAACATATTTCTATGTAGAAATAGAGTTTGGATACACAGTATCGCGCTGCACCACACACATTGCATGCTGATCACCGAGAAAAATGTCCAGCTTCCTATCACACCAATAGCAACAGTTTGCATTTCTGCTGCATTTCCCATCAGGAGCATCTCAAAGCACTTTTCATACCTTCGCAGTGAATGCAGTCACTGCTCCCCCACAGACATGCAACAACTCTTCTTCCAGACTCAGCATCTCCGCCAGCAGCCAGGAGAGGGATGTGAAGTGGGAGAAGCTTTCTGGAAGCAGACAGCACGGCTCGGCCACCTCCATCAGCTCGGTCCCCAGGTGTGGAGCCCAGGATCGCTATGAGACGGTCTAAGGCTCTTCCATCGGAGACCAAATCATGGGAGCGCTGACCTTTTAGATCAAACCACAAGAGAAATGTGTAAGCCCAGCGACGGCACTTGAGTGCGTAAGTGGTGAAATGTGTATTTGAGAGGCCTCTCGGCTGTGTTCAGCCTCTGCTTGACCTGGTGTGCTCACTCCATCCCAGCCCCTGCACAAGCAAATGAGACTTGTCGCTGAGCAGAACCTTTTCAAAGCCAGCCCCAGTTAGGCTTACTCACAGGATTAATGTCCATATTTTAACAATGCAGATAATAATAAATACAGGGAAAACATGTGTTAGTTCCACCTAGGGCCCTGCGAATACCCAAAATTAGTGAGTTAATGTAAGAACAGAGTCTGTAGTTATTATTTCCCCATTCTCAAAATTTTCATCCTCTGATAGGTGCACTCAAGGGAAACGTTTGAGAGTGTCTCTGTAAGACGCTGTCTTAGTAATTTAACTGTAAGGTTTTTGCTTCTGTGCTCCCAAGCAATCGGAGGAGAATCAGCACTTCCCTTGATCATGCCAAACTTTGATACCACCAGGCAGAACTGCTTCATACCTCCAAGACCTGCGTGTTTTACGGTCACAGAGGTGAAGATCACAGACCCCATCAACCGAGGAGCATCACTAAACAGAGATGCTGTGATCTGTCACTGGAGTCCCTTCATATACCGTGAATCAAACCTCCAAGGTCTAAAAGCAAGCAGGCACCGAGGCACTGAGCGAGTGCCCAGTCTGAATGGCTTTCCTAAGGCCAGAGTCAGCTGCAGGGAGATGATCCTGGCCTACTCTCTGAGCGGGAATATGAGTTTGGGCAATGTATTTCATCTTACTTTCCCTCCTTTCCATGTGAGTAACTGAACAAGTCTGTTTCTACGTGGGCACTTTTGTGGTTCCCTATAGAGAGCTGGTTTGGGGGTGCGAATCAAAACTCACCCACTGCATTTCTCTGTTTTGCCTTTCCTGGGGTAGAAGCAAACTCGTGTGGCAGAGGAGGAAGCTGTGGTACAAGGACAGGGAGGGAGCTGCACAGCACTTGCCTTTTCCCTCTGTCAGGACCAAGCTGCAAACCCTAGGTTTCCCTAGAGTCCATTAAGGTTAATGAATTGGTTTTTCTCACAAAGGCAAGATTATCCTTTGGGATTTATCGCCACAGGGTTTAGCAACCGCACAGCTATAGACAGGTTTAAATTGGTGCTAGAGAAACTCATGGAAGAGAAGTTCATCCCAGGCTGTTAGGTGTACCAACCTGGATGCTCTCTCCACTCAGGGAGTCCCTAAATCAGAAGGTGAAAGAGCTAAGCTCATCCTAATCTGCCTGATTTCTTACGTCTGGCAGAGGAGAATCGGCCCTTGAGCTGTGTGACCGACTGGGGGTGGGCGAAGGGGACCCATGGACTGACCCAGCAACAGCATTTTTCTGCTCTTGTGACCCTGGAAAAAGAAAAAGTAAGGCACGACGTATGGAGGTGTTCCTGGGGCACATCAGGGCTGGTTCCCCGCCACCTAGCAGGTGACAAAGACAGACCCATGTCCCACTGTGTGGTAATATCTTTATTCCCCAGCCCTCCCAGCACCAAATGCCAGGGTGGGACCAGGAGCAGCACAGCACAGAACAACCCCCTCCGGTCCCGAAGCTGGCTGGCTTTTTTAGAACCAGGCTGGCAGTCGGAGGGGAAGCAACAACTTTTGTGCTATTTCAGTCCCAGCAAGAGCTGCAAAATTCATGAAAGACAGAAATACTTGACAGCAAGAAGCAAAACTCGCATTTCTGCAAGCTGTTTCAAGCCTGGGCTTGATGCCTGTGGCTGACCACGTTACTCACCCATTTCCACACCTCTTGGAAAGCCGGACGCCTGGCCAGAGCATGCACCGTGCACCGGTTGCGGCTGCAACCCCGCTGTTATGGGCATCCCCTGCCCTTCGCCAGCGCTGCGCCAGGCACAGGCAGTAATGTAACCGAAAGGCATTTAATACCAGGCTGTCGGAGTCGGTCTTCAAAGCTGTCAGGGAATCTGAGAAATCCAAGTGTAAAATCAGCATGTTTTGTGGGACAGTGGGCACAGACTGCCCATATGTTACCCACACACATCACCAGTCATCTGGGAAATGCACACATCTTAAAGGCTTTCATTTTGCCATTTTTCCCTGTTGGACTTGTCAGAGAAATTTTGCTGCCAGCCCATATACCTTTGCAAAAATCACATGGCTCAATCTTTCACAGATGGACTTCC
>NW_009636665.1:0-3303 GCF_000690535.1 Cariama cristata | reverse complement strand
AAGGAAAGAAAGCAGCGGGGGGGGGAATTATTACCTAAAAATGTGTCTGTGGAAGCGTTTGTGCGTGCAGACGCGCTCCTGGTTGGTTCTGCGCATTCGTTTCTCCATGCGTGTGCCTGCTGTGCTGTGGATGCTCAATCCCTGTCCTGGGGGTCCCCACCAGGGTACCACTGTGGGGGGGGCTGCATCCCACGAGGCTGCTGCCGGTGGGCACAACTCAAGCCCCGGCATCGCTCCAGGTAGCCCAGTACAGAAGGGTGCTCTCCTGGGACATGTGATGCAGAACAGCCTGAGCATCTGAAGTGACCTTTTGTGCCTGCTGTGCTGTGGATGCTCAATCCCTGTCCTGGGGGTCCCCACCAGGGTACCACTGTGGGGGGGGCTGCATCCCACGAGGCTGCTGCCGGTGGGCACAACTCAAGCCCCGGCATCGCTCCAGGTAGCCCAGTACAGAAGGGTGCTCTCCTGGGACATGTGATGCAGAACAGCCTGAGCATCTGAAGTGACCTTTTGCCAAGCCATTCACCCCCCCCCCCCCCCCCCACACCACTCACACACCCCACCACTGATCAAATGGCCACCACACCAATGCCTGGCATCACTGCCAGCTCTGGGTTTCCCCCATCAGATGTGAGGTGCAGAGGGCCAGGACTTTGCCAGAAAAAAGACATTGGACACACTGATCTTCTCTAATGGTCTTCTGTTTAGGGGGAGCTGAAACAACCTGCCTCCTTTTTACTCCTCTCATCTTTCCATCAGGAGGTGGAGAGGATGGAAATTTTCAGCACAGTGTTTTCACCGCAATCCTCGGAGCTCTCCTGAATACCTCATCCGAGCTCATCAGACCAGCTTTGTCTGTGTGCTCTGAATGTAAGGTGTCAAGGAAAACATTTTTAATCCCAACTGCCAGTGCTGTGGGAAAAGCGCAGCCCTGCCCTGGTCCAGGGGAGGTGAACCCGAAAAGGAGGCAGCTCGTTTGGTACCCAGTGGGTAGAAAGGGAGATAAAGCCAAAAGGGATGGAAATATGGGTGGGTCTAAACCATGGCACTTGGCTGCAGATGGGTGCGTTAGATTTGGGAGGAGTTCTCGGAGGAGATGCTTTGTTTTGTTGGTTGCAAGAAGGACATGTCACGAAAAGCAGAAAAGCTGGTGAATGCAGCAGGGAGGGGAGCTCGTGTATGCGAGAGGGGGCATTAGTTCACCGAGCACCACAAAGTTTGTTTGAACTTTCCCAGGAACCTGAGCGGAGGCTGGAGCTCGTTATTTATTAGCAACCTTTTCAAAGGTGAACCCTGCCCGCCCACTGCCACTCAAGTCCTGGCAGTGGTGATGCCGGTGTGACAGCCCACGGCACCAGGGGAGCCCAGGACCAGCACCTCAGCTGTGCTGTGCTGTGCCAGCCGGGAAGGAGGTCTCTCTCATCCGTGGGAGGATGCACATCCCCAGGGGTCCTTCGGGATGCACTCTCCTGCAAGGGGACACGGCCACGCTCCGGGGCCAAGTCCCGCTGCGGGGCCCATCTCAGCGGAGCGTGGCAGGCTGCTGGCAGGGAGCTCTGCTCGGCCGAGGGATGCTGGCGCTGCCAGCTCAGCAGATCTGGCACCTGCTGAAGGCGAGGGCAGAGCCGGCGCGTTTGAAATTTAATGAATGGAAAATCAGCCGGAAACTGGAGTTTCGAGAGGGGGCTATGTCCAGAAAAACAACAACAATAAAAAAAATGAGGGTAGATGAGAGTGAAACAAAAAGTCTCGACAGCTTAATTTACCTTTTCTGAAAAAAACTCTGCATTTCAGAAAACCTGGAAGCTTTCGCCTCGCACGGACAGGGCAAAGCCTCTGACTCTCAGCCTTGCAGGTCACATTTTTAGAGTAAAATTTCAGGGCAGAAGGAAGAAAAACAATTTAAATGGACCAAATAACTGGAAGACACCAAGCACGAAGAAAACAAAAATTTAATAGTGATCCAAACTGGTTTATTTTTTATTTGGCTGGTAAACTTCCCCAACTCCTCCAACCTTTCACAAGGATGTGGCAGCCCTGCCAAGATGCCTCGTGCAGACCCCACAATGTGCCACGCTGTGCCGCTGCCGGCACCTCCCCACACCTTTCCTGCTGGCACTGATGCAAGGACCCAGGGACAATGGGTCACCTTCATGGCCCTGCTTGCACCCTGTGCAAAAGTGATGTGCAATGTGTGCTCTGTCTCTCACCAGACTTCTGATGGGGTTGTATATTCCCAACCAGCAGAGTTGTTTTTTGGAGTGGCATATCCTTGGCCGGTGGAGTTGTTTAAAGCACGTGGAGGGTGCTGAGGATCAGGGTGGGTGATGGCAGTCTGGGCTGCGTGCTCCTTCGTGGTGCAGCAGGGCAAGGCAGCCCGGCCGGGAGGATGCTGCCAGAGAGGGTATGTCACGACGAGCCCCAGAAGCTGGGGTGGGCTGTGGGAAAAGCAGCTGGAGTGAAACGCAGTAGAGGCTGCGGAGCCAAGTCATTCCTTGAATGAACAGACCTCATGCTCCTTCTCATGTCCTACCCGGGAGGAGGGTTGCAGCTTCAGCAACTGCCCCTTCATCCCTTTCCTGCCCACTTCAGACCCTGCTGGCAGCCAGGTGGAGCAGGGGGAAATGGTAGGAGCCAGAAAAATCCTCTTAGCACCATGCCCAGGGCTGGCCACAGATGGCATGTGTGCACCCCCATCTCCCTGATGCCAGCCCATCCCTTGACGGTCACAACTCGTCACCCCGCAGGCACTGGCGCTGCCGGGTCCCCCTGTTCCCGTCTCCGGCGCGACATTCCAGCTCATTAATTTACCCCATTGGAGGCTCTGGAAGGAGCTGAGGAACTTGGGTGCGATTTTTCTTCCCCGGTTTTCAGCCCCTGAGCACATGTGAAAAGAAACACACGCAGCCCCCCCTCGCTGCTTCCCTCATCGCCGGCGTTAGGGTCTGACCTTTTTGCTTTCTGCCCTGATTTTTAAATAATGTTTAAAATTTGTCACTGGCCCCCTGTCATTCTTCAACCATGATCCACTTGAAAGGGACGGTTTGCAGAGCCAAAGAAAACACCATGCGTGGGACCTACACAAGAAAAGCCAGACCTGCTTGCCCGCCTCAAAAGCAATGTGCGCCGGAGACCATACGTCCTGGCTGACAAGAGCAGCTCCAAAAGCAGCCTTGGGAGAAAAATGTCCCGGGAAATACCCTGAAAAATTAATTCTTACATGTTACCGCCTCCAGAATAATTGAGATAACGTCTTTAGCTCTAATTGGGTAAACGGAAACTCTCTTTTCCACAGGGAGCTCC
>NW_009636664.1:0-1633 GCF_000690535.1 Cariama cristata | reverse complement strand
GTCCACTCCACTCAACCCAACCGGCTGGAGACCATTTGACCCAACCCAACTGGCTGGAGACTATTCAACCTAACTTAACTCAGGTCAGCCTAACCAACTGGAAACTCTTCAACTCCACTCAGCCCATCCCAACCAGCTAGATCCTCTTCAACCCAACCAGTCTTGAGGCCCTTCAGCTCAACTAACCCTTGAACTGCCTGGACCAGACAGCTCAGCACAACATTATCTGATGACAGTGATGTGAATATCGTCCAATCAGCTCCGGTGGATCCAAGCAACCGCACCAACCTTGAGTCCTCCAAACCCATTGGTTCCACTCACCCCACCCCAAAAACAACGTGATCAAGAACTCATGAGGCATTGCCACAGGACAAATCACAGCCTGGTTCTAGATCCAGGGACATGCCATGGGGTTCAGACCTCAAGCGGGTGGCATGTCGGTCAAGGTCCTTCCCAAAATGGTGGGAAGAAGAAAAGGGGGGAGGCCCAGCCCCTCCTCCTGGTTGACCCCTGTGCTGAACCCCACCTCACCTGAAGTTCTTTGAGCTTCTTTTGGAGCTGGGCCGCCACTGCTTGCTCGTCCTCGATCCTGGCGTTGAGCGCGTTGAGCTCAAAGTCTTTCCTGGGTGGTGTGAGGAGAAACACTGGCCTGTTAGGCTCCTGGGTTCTTGATGGAGAGTGGGGTTATGGGTAAAGGATGAGGAGGTGGGCGGGGCTCTACTTTTTCAGCCTCTCCTCCAGCTGCTGCTTGTCATTCTCCAGGTCCATGATGCTCTCCTGGGTCAACTTCAAGTCACCTTCCAGCTTCCTCTTGGCCCGTTCCAGGTCCATCCGGATCTTCTTCTCCTGCTCCAGGGAGCCTTCGAGCTGCGTGGAAACAGAGAAATGGGGAGAAACCTCAGCTTTTCATGATCTCTGCCCCAGGAAGCTCCTTGGCAGCGCCCGCGGTGGGACCGGTCCACACTCACATCATCCGCCTGCTGTTCCAGCTTGACTTTGGCCTTGGTCAAGGTGTTTACCGTGTCTTCCTCCACCGGCAGGTCATCCAGCGCTTGCTGGTGAGCTTCTTGCAGGGCCTTCTTCTCCTTCGTCAGCTTGACGATGACCTCATCCAGCCCGGCCATCTCCTCTGTGAGGTTTTTGACCTGCAGGAAGGGAAACATCAGGCCTTCAGCTTGGTGTCAGAGGTAGGGCAAGAGACATGAGGTTCTTCTTGCTCTTGGCTGAGCCGGGCCTAAGTCAGGAGATGTGGGAGAACCGAAGCAGTCTTAGATCTTGGTGACCCAACTCAACCAGCCTTGAGTCCTGGTAACCCAATCCAACCAGCCTTGGTCTTGGTGATCCAATCCTACCAGCCTTGGGTCTCCTGAAGCAAACCCAACCATCCTTGGTCTTCGTGACCCAACCCAACCAATCTTGGGTCTTGGTGACCAAATCCTACCACCATTGGGTCCCCTAAACACAACTCAACCAGCCTTGGCTGTGGGTGACACAACCCAACCAGTCTTGGGTCTCTCCAACCCAACTCAATGAACCTTGAATCTCCCCAGCCCAACAACTAGGGTCTCCCCAACTTCCCAGCTTGAGGTCAAGGCCTCTCCCCACCCTCACCTTGTTCTCAGTGGCGTGTTTC
>NW_009636663.1:401-6820 GCF_000690535.1 Cariama cristata | reverse complement strand
CTCGCCGTACGGGCCCCGCTGCGTGCCGGGCCCCGCGCAGGGCACGCACCGCCGGCAAAAGTCACGCTGTTAGCGTTTTGATGGTCTGATGGCAGCGGGAAAACTTCTGAGCTTTGTGCGCACGCTGCCTGTCTGTATGGTGTCTTGTATGGTGCGTTTGTTGGGTCTTGCAAAAGGTCTTGTCTGGAAAAAATGTCAGATGGGTAATCTCTGGATATGAAATAGCTCTAGGTGATTCAGTAAGTTTTGGGCTTTGTTCTGATTTGTTTACATTTAAAATCAGATTTTCGGGCTAACAGTACATCCTGTCTTTATTTGTATGATAGATTTTGAACATGTGTAGTAAGAAGTCAGGGGCTGAACTCTCTCTTAAACCTTTGCGCTGTAGTGAATGTAAACTTCAACATCTGTAAAATATTTAGGAAAAATACTTTTTTTTGTTATATAGTTTTCTAGATAACTTATGTTCTTTCATTTTACTATCGATCTTAATTTTATGAGTCTGCAAACTTTAAATTTTCAGTAGGAGCACTCACACGTTGCGTTTTCTGTCTTGTCATTTAAAAACATGAACAGTCTATGACACACGTGGACTCATTTTCACAGGGCCTGTTCATCAAGACAATAGAGTTGATTATCGTTGTTGTTGAACAATTTGAAGATTATCTGATGTGACCATCAGAGGCCCTCCCATACTGCAAAGCTAGTCACATTTGGCATGACTCCAGCCAGGAAAATTTGAATTCATTGTTGATGGTTGTGGACTTGGACTGTACTTGCCGAGTACTGTTAAGGTAATTCATACCGTTTTTTGAAAAATGTTTAGCTGAAGATAAAGTGTGTGTATTTGTGTGCTAGTGGAAGAGAAATGCTGTGAATATTTTCAAAGACAAAATAACTTGGTGGTAACTGTACAGCTTTAAGGAACATTCAGTAAACTTGTAATGTGAACCAGTGAGGGGAGGAGGAAGAGTAATACTTGTAGAAATCTCTGACAATACATAATCTGACACTAAAGTCCTCTCTTCGTCTCTTGTGAAGAATATTAATCGGTAAATAACTGAGCGTTGAATTGCAAAGATTACAAGTGCGCAGTGAAATTGGAGTAGTGGCTTCAGTACTTTCAAATAAAAACGTGGTTATATTAAATAAATTTAGAACTTTGAATTGAATCACAAAGCAGGTCATAGTGGTTATTTGGTGGATAATTAATAATTATTTTGATTGAAGAAAGACGTGTAGTGACATTTCACCATTATAGCTGAATAGTGTTTTCTTAAATGTCTTTGTTTGGTTAGTCAATTATTTGGTTAGTATGACATTGTGCTTCTTGAATTGTCTTTATGTAAGTAAGGAAAGTGCTGTGAATAATTATTTGTTGCATCGTTCTAATACTTATTTCTTCTTGTATTATATCCTGTGCTGGGCAGACACCTTTTCATTTTTCCTCTTTGCTTTCTCTTTATAACCATGTAGCTTGTCTTCAGTTTTTTTCAAGGAGCTGTAAAGCAAATCAAATAACCACGAAGTATAGATTGTCTCTGCTGTGAACGTTTTTGCTCCTGGTAAAGTTGGAATCAAGCCTAAAATACTTTGCTGGAGGACTGTACTATTAGAGGCCGGCGCCTAAGCCTTTTTTTAATGTCTGAACGGAGAGTTGAGAATGAGAAGACTGTATGCTTAAACTAGGCAAGAAACTGGCATATGAGTCTAACGTAAAGCATACTTACTATTTTTAAGTCATCCTTTAAAGCTTCTGAATGCATTTGAGGGATTAGACTTTCTTGAATAGTTTAACTTTTCTCTTCTGCCTTCCAGCCATGGAGTCAGAAAGTTAGGCTAAATTGGTTAAATATCTGATAATGAATTTTCTTTGTGGCTAGGAGGGCAGCGGGACAAACCATATTGTGAATTTGGTACCAAAGTGTTTGGTCTCTTGTGCCGTATGTTTGATGCAGTGAGGGTGATGTTAAGTGTATTTTTGATTTATTTTTTTTTTGTTTTAAATTTTTCCTCATAGCAGGTTGTTAATATAATCTGTTCTTTCAGATCTCTATATATGTAGCCTATCTTTTACTACATAGAGGGAATAAGGGATTTAGAGTGTAAATCTTCACTTTCTGAAAATTTGCTTCTTAGAGGGCTGGTAATAGTGTAACATAAGTAAAAATTAAAAAGTGGCTCTCAGAAGTATTTTCTTTGATATTTTGTTATGAGTAAGTTAGATTAAGTCCTACCTTTTAATGCAGGTCTTTAGAAGAGTTAATGAAGAAACTATAATTAGAATTCATGGAGGAGGGGGCTAGGTGGTAGGGAATTTTTTATGTTGGTCCTGAGGGTCTTAGAAGGTCTGTTAAGCACTACCTCATGTCACCCTGGGTTCCTTGTCTTTCATGAGCAGTGCATTTCAAGATGTTTTACTTCCGAAATCTCATCAGGGTTTTGAAGAGACTTTATCTCAGCTTTTCCTGTTTCTGATGCTGGTGTTTTGAAGTCTCAGGTTCCAAGAAGGAGCGCAGGGCAGAAATGCTGCTATGCCCCAGCAATTTGAACTTTTTAAAGCCCAAGCGCCAGCTCTAATTTTGGTGTCACTGAACCTTTACCTCTGCATGGTGTAATGGTATGAAGTGTCCTGTGCCCTTGTCCCAGCTTAGGTACTTCAATATGGAAAGTTGTTTGTTGTCAATGTATTGGATGCTATTGTGAAGTTGTAGAACTCTCTTTTTTGTTAAGAATGAAAGTTATTCTTTTAAATGACACTACTTTAAAAAAAACCAAACCAACAACTTTAGACTTTGTCTTCAAACATTTGCATATGTTTTAATCTTCAGGATGTGAGATGTTCTGCTGAAATACCTGCGTAAGTGTTTACAGAGCTAGGCTATTAGTTTTTCATACTAATGTATAGCTTTCATTTTTACAAAAGTTGCTGTCTGGATAGTGGGGATATTGAGAAGAGTATGCAGCTGATGCAGTTTTAAATTCAATTCTTATTAGCATAGTTTTCATCTCAACATTGCAAATAATTAGTATTATCAAAGCAGTGGGACTTTTCCCATAAAGAAGCAGTTAGGTTCACGGGGAAGTTTTTGCATCAGTAGCGTAGCCCCCATACATTTAACGGGAGAGTTATTGCTATGCGTTGTGTCTACCACTTGGGTTATTTACTCTGCCTTACAAAAATGGCTGTTACAACAGAAAGTAACTGAGACTGGCATGGAATCATGGAATCGTTTGTTTTTTGTTTTTTTTTTTTAAGGAACAGTCTTTTGTGGGTTTGCTTGGCCCTCTCTGGAAGGCATTGAAGTTGATGGTGCTTGTGTTTAGCTCTACCTCTGGAACTTGGCTTTCCTTCAGAGGCGCCAAGAAGCTGAGCCTATGGAGCCTTAGCCAACACTGCTTAAAGAAAGAAAGGGAAGAGAAATGTTGTTAGATGTCTAACTGGAGATGCCAGGGAAGAGTTGAACTCAAGTCCAAGTGAGTGACATTAGGCTGCCTCTGTAGACAGTAGGGAGAAACAGAGTAATACAGGCAGTCCTTTGGAGGGACTGACATGTCTGAGACCTGCTGAATTGTCTTCTGGGGGGACAGTTCTTCCTTTCACTGATTACAGGGGAAGACTGGAATGGTTAATTGGGGTTTGTTGTCTAAAACTAGATGAGAAGAATTCCACATCTAATGTGGCAGAGACATTGTCCAAACTGATTGCCTGCCCCTGTTAGGTTACCAGGTAAAGCTTGGTCTGTGAGGTAGGCTTGTTTTGCCTCTCTACTCTATGCGTGAGGGATTGAGAGGGGACCTTAGAAGTCCTAATCAAGGCCCATTTTCTCCCTTGCTGGTGTGCCTGCAATATCATTAATAATTATTCATTATTATTTATTACATGTTTGATTAAACTAGGAAGGTAATCTTTTAAAGTACACACTTAAAAGAACACTGCATTGAAAGTGTTGTCTGATTGTCTTATATGAAACAGTGAAATCAGTCTAATTCTGTAAACCCCATGAGCTTTACTATCAGTGCAGTTTGGTCTTTAAAACTATTGATTTTCATTAATTTGCTTCCATTATACTCTCCATTTCCTCGTGTCTGTTTAACTTACTGCGTGCTCTGTTCTTCTATGGATGTGTAAATCAGCAGTAAACCCATGAGTCACGGAACTGGGAGAGTTGAATAGAAACTATTAGTAGGATTCCTTTTTCTTATGCAGTCCTTTATTTGACTATTGAGTGTTTTTAAAACTCTAGCAGTATCAGAGTCTAAGATGGACTCCATTCTTTGCAGCCACGGTAACTATGGTCATCACAAAAATGTAAGAGCGTTAATTGAAAATTAAGACTACGCTGAAGGTAGTGGGGAGAAAAGAATAAAAAGTCACAAATGTTTAAACTGAAAAAAAAGGACAAATTCTCTACCATACCTTGGTATCTGAAATGAATGTTAGAGCTGGCAAGCTCTATATAGGTTTGGTTTTTTTAATAAATGTAAGGAACAATAAGGATTAAACAATATCCTGAGGTCCTGCCGCTGGCAGTGTGGGTTTTTTTCCTTCCTTAACTGTCTCCAGTGTTGGATGCTTTAAAAGAACCTTGGTAATCTGCTCAAGGGTTTCATTGTCCTTATGATTGGAAAGTGATGTCATCTCCCCACAGTGCTTAGTGTGAATCTTACTAACTTCAATTTTAAGCCCATTGCGTTTTGTCTGCCTTTTGAGAAACTGAGAGCAAATTGATCACCTGTTCTCTCCAGCAGCCTACTAGGTACTTTCATTCTTAGGAAGTCCTCTTTCAGCCTTCCCTTCTTAAAAAGTAACCAAATCCAGTTAATTTTGTATTTATTGTAAGCCATTCTTCATGTTCCTCCACTTTGGATTTGTGTCAGTTGTTTTCTTGAAATGTGATGCTTCAGTGGGGGTACAGTGTTTCATCTATAAGTGTTAAACAAAGTGGAGCAAAAAAGATTACTTTGCTTATTCTAAAAGTTGTGGTTGTGGTTGTACACTTCAATGATGTTTGCCTATTTTGCAGTTGCCTGACATTGACTGTTCACCTTGGGATTTAGACACTGATTTCTTAAAGACTACTACTTATATTTCCCATTGTCTTTTTATACAAGTTTTGTGCTCATCCCCACTGGATTTCATTCTTCTTCTGTCAGTTTCTTTAATTTGTAAAATTGATTTAAATTTTAATTTTGCCCTTCCTAACTTTTCATCATTGGCATATTTAATAAATGTGTTTTGTATTCAGCATCCACGTTGTTGATGCAAACATTGAATGGAATGAAATCCCTTTGTAATAAACCTTTTGTTTGATGTAACTCTCAGAATTGCTTTCCAGGGAATTCTGCTGCTGCCAAGTCATATTTTTTTTAGACTGTTTTTTCTGGCTTAAGACACTAATTGGAAATGTTGTCTAAAGTCGTACTTCTTAATTTATTTTTTTTTAAGCATTTCCTTCCTACTGCTCCTATTTGAAGTCAATTACTACATTTTAGAGGGAAATCAGACTGATTTGATCCAACTTGATTGACATAGTAATGCCGTCTGCTAATCTTTTATTCTATGTGTTTAGAGATAACTTGTCTTAGAACTTGTGGCAGCAACTAGCAACTCTCCTTAACTACTTTTTGCACTGTACCTGTCTCTTGTGAGATTTCCCCTGCCCAGAGTAGCAGAGAAATGATTGATGGGGACAGAACTTCTCAGCATCAGGTTTGTCACAGCCGTAGGAAACTTTTGACCCAAAGATTAGTCTTGTCTTCAGGCTTTTGAAGCTGCTGCAATAAACCTCAGCAGGTTGCCTACAAAAATGCCTAGACCTCATGTTTACTGTTAATTGCTAGTATTGATAAAACAGTGGTCAGGGCTAATTCAATTGGGAATTTGCTGTTCTTATTCACCTGTCATTGTGTTTTACAAATAACTGTGAAACTTCCTCAGTTTTGTGACAGGTAGGTCCATGTTATGAAAATGATTACCTGAGCAGCAGTTCTTCTAGTTGTCTGGAAGATAACTTAGTGATTTACCCAAGCAAATTTGCTTACTCCTTTCATGCAGACCTTGCTACTTCCTTTTTAATCTAGCTTAATGTATCATATAGGGGAGGGGTTTTGGCCTCTTCTGGTATTTCATTCTGGAAAAGAAGCTGTCTAATAAGATTTTCTTTAAAATGAAGGAGCTATTCTCTTTGTGCAGGAGCCAGGCAGAGAAACTCTGGGGGAGAAAAGAGAGTGGAAGTGTCAGTAGCATCCCCTGGGGCTGTACAGTGTTCTAAGACATAGCAACTGTTATAACTCTCTCATGTTATTAAGATGCTTTTTAATTTCTATTAACTAGCTGCCTAATTTAGTGTAATTTCCAATCCTCTTGAATAGAATCACAGAATGGTTTGGTTGGAAGGGCCCTTAAAGCCCATCCA
>NW_009636663.1:0-336 GCF_000690535.1 Cariama cristata | reverse complement strand
CTTTTACCCCTCCGGGGGCTGGGGCAGCCACAGCTTCTCTGGGCAACCTCTGCCACTGCCTCACCACCCTCACCGGGAAGATTTTTTTCCTTATAGTGACGTGCGGAAACAAACTCTACAACTCACGGAGAGTTATAAAGCAGGCGTGTTTACTTCGGCGCCGGGTGCAAGGGGGATCGCTCCTCCAAACTAGCACACCGAGTAAAATGAAGATACATATTATATACCATGAGACATTTGCATATTCATAGTACACTACATATTCATTGTTATGCACATTTAGGATTGGTTGTAAGTGTCTCGCTTTTGATGTAAATTAGTACACATCCTCAGCGA
>NW_009636662.1:1155-3521 GCF_000690535.1 Cariama cristata | reverse complement strand
TGGCACATAAATACATATAAATGTAACCGTGTATTTTAAATGCATCTTTTATAATTATATATATATTTCTTAAAGGAGTTGGCAGGCAATAGTAGTACGTTGACTTGTCAAGGCCTACCCTGTGAATTGTCCCAGTGCAGGTATCATCAGCCTTTGCCATCGCCAACAAGGCCGCAGCCAGATGTGCTCTTCCAGATGTGCTCTTCCAGCTGTGGCTGAGCCCCAGCCTGGGCAGCCCCCCCGGTGGTCCCGTGGTCCCTCCTGCCACATGCCTCGCTGCTCCCAAACCCAGAGCTGCCGGCGTGATCCGGCCAAGGACACACCGTCGTCCAGGGTTTCCCTAACCCGCTCCGACCAAACCGCTGTGGGTCAGCCCCAGGCCGGGTGCCGGCACGGTCCGGGCTCACCGCACACACACACACACACACGAAGCCTAAAGGGAAGAAAAAAAAAAAGTATCAAATTATGACCACCAGATCTTTAACCTAACAGAACAGAAGGGATAACAACAGTGAGTAGCTGTTAAATGGCATTGTTAACAAATGCTTGGTGGGTCACGTCATTTTTCTGTCTCCTAAGCATCTCTCCCGTAATGCTGCCAGTCATAGCAGGTGACGTTAAAGGTCACATTGGCAAGAAATGGGTTTTTAAATCATGTTTTATTACAATCCTCCAGTTACAATGCAGCACGGTGGCCTGCCCTCCTCTGGGGCACACCGGCATACCAGTCTTGTCTTCATTTACAGCGCAGTGAACATCCAGTTTACTTCCGATGCAAAAAAAAAAAGACTTCACAGGGCTGATTGAAAAAGTAACATGTTTCCAGATGTCAGGTATGAAATAGTCTCAAATTCCTTCAACAATACAAAAATAAAAGATGCTTCACACTTATTTATGTCAGTACTCACCTAATCCAACCAAATCTGATGCCGTTTGACCCCAGTTGTTTTTAAAGGTTTTCAAATTCAGAACGTAATTACCTCTACAAATAACAGAAAAGCTGCTTACTTTCAAAAAAATTTAGATGTCTCTGCAAATTCAGCCTAAGCTGTAATGCCGTGGGGAAGGGCAAGGACGAGGTGTGTCAGCGGCTGAAGCGGGGCACAAACGCCCTGGAAATGCCAGTCAATGCCAAGGTTACCTGACAGCTCCTGGACCAGGAGCGATGCTCTGCCTCTCCTGGAATGCTCCGAAACAAACACAGACCTGAACCCGCACCTCACATGACACCTATATTTTCCTTAGCCCAGGCTATTCACGTGCCATCTGCTCAGGGATCTCCTCTGCTTCGTTTCTGTCCCTGTCGTGTTTTCATGGTCACAAGGTAGGCTTGGCAAAACATGAAGAGAACACACACGGACGGTCAGAGCCTACCGACAGGAAAACGTGCCTTTGGAGCGGTCGATGTCCTCAGTCTCAGCTGCTCGTGGGCTGGTTTTGGCTGGGGCAGAGTTAATTCTCTTCGCAGCAGCTGGTACGGGGCTGTGTTTCGGATTTGTGCTGACAACAGGGTTGGTAACAGAGGGCTGTGTTAGTTACTGCTGAGCAGGGCTTACACAGCATCACGGGCTGTCCTGCTCCTCACCCCACCCCACCCCACCAGCGAGGAGGCCGGGGGGGCACAAGGAGTTGGGAGGGGACACAGCCGGGACAGCTGACCCCAGTGACCCCAGGGATATCCCATACCGTATGGCGTCATGCTCAGCACATACAGCTGGGGGAAGAAGGAGGAAAGGGGGGACATCGGGAGTGACGGCGTTTGTCTTCCCAAGTCACCGTTACGCGTGATGGAGCCCTGCTGTCCTGGAGATGGCTGAACACCAGCCTGCCCATGGGCAGTGGCGAATGAATTCCTTGGTTTGCTTTGGGGTGTGTGCAGGTTTTGTTTTCCCTCTTGAACTGTCTTTATCTCAACCTGCGAGTTTTCTCACTTTTACCCTTCCAATTCTCACCACCAACCCACGGGGGGTGGGAGTGAGCGAGCGGCTGGGTGGGCCTAAGCTGCTGGCTGGGGTTAAACCGTGACATCACACAAACAGAAATATTGCTCACGGTCATATGCTCACAAGTGTATTTTCAGTCAGGGGTTTCTAGCCTGGTAGTTTTTCTTTCTCTCAGTTTTTCTTTAGAATTTCATCACCTGCAATATCAGCTTATTGAAGATGATGACGAAGTTTCCCACTTCCTGCCCTCGGTGTCAGACAAGCTCAACCAAGCCAATTTGTGTGCCACAAAGACTTCTCTCATTTGAAACAAGCTCTACAGAAAAATTGTGTGGGTTGGTATACATAGCAAGCAAATCAAATGGGTACTAAACCCACCCTTCCCTGCTGCCTTACCTCTGGCACACTTCTGGTGCCCAGGTG
>NW_009636662.1:0-1088 GCF_000690535.1 Cariama cristata | reverse complement strand
CAGCCCAGCGCAGCGGCTCCTGCCGTCAGGCTCGGCAGAAAGTGCTGCCTAGAAGAAGAAATAACGCAAGTGTTAAGCTTAAGAGCACACTGAACATCATTCACCCTCCACTCAAATGAATCATTCTAAATATTTAAGTGTTTCCGAGGATAGATTTTTCTTTAAAGTGATTCCCCAAAGTCAAAGTAAATCCATGGAAATAGATACTCCCTTCTACTCTCTTCGCCTGTGTCCACGACAGTATCTTCCCAAGAAGGTGTCATCTCACAGCCACTCAATTCAGGTGACAGATTCGTGTCACAGACATCATTTTCCTACAGCTTTTATTGCAGGCTCTGCATCCCCTCCAGGGCCCGGGCGAGACGTTTCAGCTCTGCAGCCTGGGGTCTGCGGAGGGGCTCACCGGGGCTGTGCAGGAGGGCTCCCAGCCACTTCCAAACCGCATGGCGCGGGCATTGCCTGCTCTGCAGTGGCTACGAGCGAGGAGGCATGACAGCAACTGGGCAGCAACCAGCAGGGAAACTGAGGCTGGCGTTGGGAGAACTGCAAACAAGGTCAATAACTGCATGGCTGCTCCAGCCGTTTTCCTTAAACCCGTGCAGTTACACAACCTGTATGTAATATAGTGAATCTCACGTTGTCATCTTCACAGACGCTTACTGAGCTACGCCGCAATAAGCAAAAGCCAATGCTTTAAAATAAACTGATGACACACCACTAAAAAGAAAAGCAAGGCCGATAGCCAAGGATGTTCTTAATCAATGTCAGATGACAAATCATGGAAGAGCCAATACATTAATAGATCAATGCTTAATTTACTGATTTTGGCATTTATGTTCCATTTTAAGCATTTGCAGCCAAGATGCACTGGAGCTCAGTTTTACACCTGACACTTGCATCCCGGGCACAAAAACCTTCTCTTCTGCCAGTACCACCCAGGCACTTTTCTAACAGAAGCAAAGGAAGGCATGAGACACTGAAATATCCTGAAAATATATCTCTATATAAAAACTTTCTGTTGTCAAAATCACATTGTCACCAAACCCCAGACCAGTTTCTTTGGGGCTAGCTCACGCTACAGCAGTTTT
>NW_009636661.1:530-4928 GCF_000690535.1 Cariama cristata | reverse complement strand
CAAGGCAGGAGGGAGAGATACGAACATTCACCTATCTGCTTCAGCGGAGCCAACAACCAGAATAGTTGCAGCCTTACAAACCTGGTCCAAGTTCCTGCTTTGCTTGATTTGGACTATGTCCCTGAACTTCAGCCTACCACCCTAGCCCATGCAACCTTACGACCACAGGGCTATAGGGACTCTTCTCCTTCCTCCCACTGTACTTTCCCCCGCCAATATACTATTATTGTTAATATGCGGTCAATGCCAAGAGAAAAGAATAAAAGAAACGCACTCCATACAGTAGGTAATAGCCTGACAGGGCCATCTAGTTGGATAAGGCAAGCCAAGGCTCGAATCTGTAGTTATCACCCAGCAGAGCTATATCATCTGAAGGACTTCTATCGGTGCAGTAAGCAATGTATGTGGTTTACACCTGCTAATTTCATCATTTTCTCCTCACCTTTTGTATGTTTTCAGTAGCCTATGCTGCTGGGGAGAGTGGTGGCACTAGTCAGAGTTTCTTAGGAAACAAAGATTTCAAGGCCAGGTATAACCAGTCTAGCAAAGAGATGCCGGAGACTCCGGTGGAACCTCAGCAGTGGGAGCAACAGAAATTGTTACTCACAGGTACTGCTGTGTCAGGGGTTTGCATCAGTGCAGACCAAATTAACTAATTATGGATATGCACTGCCAGTGACACTGCTCACTACTGGTCTCAGTGGCTTGATCTGTTCACTACAGTGGTTGCACGGGGACAGCAAGGAGTAACAGAAAAAAAAAACCTTGAGTACTCTGGTGTTTCCACAGTCCAGACAGGAATGGAACATCGCAGGTGCAGTTCCTGTTATTTCTCCTTCCCCACATCCTCCCAGGAAGGGCTCAGCCATTATAACACATTATTTTGGATCTTTGGACCTTGGCTGCCTTTTTTCTTGTTTCCTTTTTCAGTTTTGGTTTGGTTTTTTTTTTTTTTCTTTTTGAGTACTAAGTAGCTCGTGTGCCCATCTGAACCCTTACAAGCCGTGGTCTGCAGTGTTCACTGTAGGGTCTCTCTTAGCTTCTCAAGTCCATTGCTCAGAAGTGGAAGGTTAGACCTGGGGTAGTAACCAAAGCATAGGACTAACTCATCAGAGGAAGGCTCCTCTGGTGTTTAACGGACTCATGAATGTTTGCAGGAAGGGAAAAAACCATTGTATCTAAACACACAGTTCTTTTGGTCTAGAACTCATGTTTTTGGCTACTACAGTCCTTCCTTGCATCCTGTTTTTAATTGTGCCTCTCGATTAAATTTACTGAACCCAGAGAAACCAAAGCTGTGATACAAACGGGGCAGACCTCTGACGTCTGAGAAAGTTTTCCGAACGTCCATGTTCCTTTGAGCGAAGGGAGATGACAGCAGCCTGCTCAGACCTGCGGCGTGCTGTGGGCACTGAGCGCTGGTGACTTGGTTTACCAACCATGGTTTACCATCCTTTGCTTGAGAAAGGATGTGGCAACAGATAGGAAACTTTTCGCTGTCTCTAACAGAGCTACAGCATTGCCTGCATATATATAAATTCCTCCAGGGGTGGTTGTGCCAGCCTTTGCTCTCAGCCATCAGTCTCCATTCTCAGTCAGGGTCTGTGCTTGGGTACAGCAGCCTTTGATATGACCACAGCTAATCAAAAAAGCTGCACAGGGGGGTGGTTTGCAGCCCTTCTGAATAAGAAAGTTGGGGTTAGCTTTGTAAAAAGCCTTTGAAGGAGGAGAAAAAGGAGGATTTGAAAGCAGGATATCCAGACGTATTAAGTTCTCTTCACCCCCACGGTGTGGAACACCGTTATCGTGACACAAAGGAAACACATGGACTAGCTTTTTTTTTTTTTTAAAGGAAAAAAAGAGTTCAGTTTCATCCTTTTGTATATAGAGAATTAGTTCTTTTACTTCATTTTTCCTTATTTAAATGAATCTCAGGAGGAAGGAGAACACAAACAGACACCATTTCCCTCATGCATCATTTTCCTAGTCTGTTCCTTCAGTGGGGTTTGCTTAGGTCGCTCTATTATACAGCACATTATTTTTAAACAGTTCAACGACTCTTCCAAAACGTTCCTTCTTTAATGAAACCTGACACATCAGAAAAAAAAAAAGAAGGGGAAGTTTTTGTTGTTTGTACTTAAACTCTTAAGCCAACTATTACTTATCCGGAGCGCGTCAGATGATAGTGCGGCAGACAGAGCCAGCGAGCCTTCAGACACTGAACTCTGAACTTGGGCCGGACCTTGTCCCGGTCAGCTCCGTGACGGGAAAGCAGACAGACTTTGAACCCGGGGCTCTGGGGCTGCTCCAGGGTTGCGAGCAGAGAAACAGCTGCACTTTGCAACACGAACTTTGTACTTGGACACATGCACATTTAATCTCTATAACAGAGCCTTTGTTTCATTACTTATTAACATCTCCTCCTTGAGTAAAGTTCTTTGTTAATGAAGCTTTAAAGCATGGCGTGAGGGGTTTTTTCCACCTTCCTCCCCTCCAAAAAGAAAGCACACCAGCCAACTTGAGAGGATTACATTGACTATTATAAAGTATGAAAAAAAAAAATAATTATGCACCTTCTGAATACCGTGGATATTTGTTATGCACTCTCTTCTGAGCGACTCAGTTGTAATAACCAAAGCAATTATAGAAATCAGGCAATGTTCTGGGGCCTCTCTTTGCAGACATCACTTCTTGAGACGATACCCACGGTAATTCAGCCTGCAGCAACATTCAACCTTATTTAACAAATCAAATAATAATAATAATAAAAAAATAGTAGGAAGGTTTCAGCCCACTCACACTAAAAAGCCATATTTTACGAAAGTGTCTTGGGATGTTTTAGATCTGTACAGCTTTTTGTTACTGGTTTTACTTTGGAGCAGTATGGCTTCTATGTATTTCACCATAATATATGCTAACATGCACAGCACAACAAATTTGTAGAGAAGATATTCAAGGCCTAGCTCCATGTGTCCCCCATCCATTTGTTAGCCCTCACTAAAATAAAACTGTGATCTAAAACTACTCTAAACAAGGACTAAATGAAAACCTCAAGGGAAGGGCCACATAAGATGTTTAAGTCATTTCTGTACCAGAAGTGGAAGCTGAAGATGCCCATATGCACTCACTGTAACAAAACCTAGTAACAGAAAGGCACTGGAAGATCCTGGTAATGCCCCGTTGTGTCTGTGCTGTCATAACAATATGGGGTGGCAAAGAAGATTAAGAAATTAAAGGTTTCCTGAACAATTCTTCATATGCAACTAGAATAAAACAAATACTTGGAAGTATATCTTATCTGTCTTCAGATACCGCCAGTATTTGTCACAGCCTGTTTGAAAGAAATTATCCACAGACGGGGGGACTGCAGTTATACTCTTCCTATTTTCCGTCACTACCATCTTTTCAACACGAATTTCTTTCCATCTCTTTGTGGTTAGCTTTTTTCTCTTCCTTTCTTTCTTTCTTTTCTTCCATACGATGAGGGGAGACACACACCCCCACCCCACCCAGCTTTCCTTCCTTTTCGTGAACAGAATGGCACAAAAAAAGGAAATTTTCAACTACTCTAGAAAGAGAGGAGGGAGAAGAATAAATCAAGCCAAGCGATTTCAGACCGCTCCCTTGCGTGAAGCTGGGCTGGCAGGACTCAGAAGCAATCGGGTGAGGATGGTCAGCTCCTGAGCTTCCCTGTGAGAAGCCCATGACTTTTCTTAATTGGATCTATTTGTTTACCCACCACCTTCAGGGCACTGCTTTGAAAGCATCATCGTTCATTGAATCCTAGAGCTTGACTGGCATTCTTTGCAGAGAGCAGACTGATGACAGAACTCCTTTTCTTGTGTTACTATTATTTTGGGTAACAGTACTGTTGCTCTCCTGTGACTGCAAAACAGCTGGCACAACTACAAGAACGTTACACCTTAATATTTTCCTTCCTATATCCAGAAAGCCATGAGTTCTCCTCCTTGCGGTGCCCCCCCATGATAAGGCATGCATTATGCATGCCTTACCACCTCACCCCTGGAACACAGCCCTCCCGTCACACGGGTCTACCGTGATGATCATAAGATTTAGCTGTTGCTAAGAATAGATGCGATCGTTTGGAATAGATCCTGCTTTATTGCTGGGTACAGTTTCTGAATGGTGTTAGACAATAAAACCTTGAGGTTGGATTCTGGATAACACCTGCCTGCTCTTTCCATCAGGTCATCAAGGACGTCAGACCTCTCTTCGTGAGGGCAGGCATGAAGATCTGTACCATTCGCTTAGCTAGGGACAGCCGCGGAATTGAACATGAATGAAGCCAAGCAAACCGTAACGTCCCTGTGAGCAAAGCAGGCAAGGGAAACTACAATACCTTTAATTAAAATAAATAAATAAAAATGAATAAACTTG
>NW_009636661.1:0-499 GCF_000690535.1 Cariama cristata | reverse complement strand
CAAAAAAGAGCAACAAGAATGATTTAGGTCTGGAAAAAAAAAAAAGGCTCCTTCCAATGAGGCATTGAACTAAATGTCTTTGGCTTCAAAGAGATGATTATAATCTTTAAGGGACTAGACAAGGAAAAGGTATTTCAGGGGACTTTAAATTAGTAGGCAGACACACAACAGAATCCAATATTTGCAAATTCAATCTGGAGATAAAAAGCATGTTTTAAGTATAATTAGCTACTGAGATGAATTGTCAAAAGATGCAGTAAATTCTCCATCACTAAGAAACTTATTTTAATTGTTGTATGCTCAGCTTACACTAGAGCCGAGAAGTCTCACTCAAGAGAGGCCCAATAATCTTTAAGTTTATCTAGCAAGCTACCCCCTCTGTCTGAATATTGTTCCTGTTGCTAATTCCAAATGAGGTGATTTTTTTCCTGAGTAATCCAAGATGGGAGCATCAAGTGGATAATTAGCGCATACAACACCAGGTCATGTAGACATTATT
>NW_009636660.1:2052-28363 GCF_000690535.1 Cariama cristata | reverse complement strand
GCACGGGGCAGCCCCAGCTTTTTCCCTCAGAGGCTGCCAGCACTGGGAGGCCCAGAGAGCCCCACTGCCAGCACACAAGCATGAACACCCTGTACAGTGATACAGACTGCATAGTGTTGCTCACAGCTGTGTGGAGACAGGACCAGACTCTCATTCCTCAGGGCACCTGCCTGCTTCCATTGGCTCAGTCATGGGGTGCAGTAGGAAAGGTGAACAGCTCACCAATGTAGAGCTCTCTGCAAGCACCAACACCTGCCATATCCACGCAGTCCTTCACTCCAGCCTGGAGCTCCTCTGTTCACAGAGGACAAATGGTTCAAGCTGTCTCAGTGGCTGAAATGGAATCTCTCCCTGTAGTGGTGTCAGCAGCAGTTTTCTTCCCCTCTTGTCTTGGTAACTCAAAACAGAAATCCCCAAACTCCATGGGGAATGGGGGATATTCCTTCCTTTTTGTGCCTTGGACGGGCCACAGGCAAACACAGCCAGTGGTACAGGCAGTGTTTTAAAAAAACAAGTTTGAAAGAGATGTTAAAGGCAGTTGTCCATGCAGACAGGATGTCACTGAAAGGTCTGTATTAATCCCGGACCTGTCAGTCAGCTCATGCAGTCCCATCATCAGTGGAAGGTCCTTCACCCCACCATACCTCCTCCAGGCTGGCCCCTGCCTAACTCCTGTTTATTAAGAGAGTGATTTACATGAATGGCTAATATCACTCGGGCTTTCCAGCGTACATTCCACCTGAAGTCATTATCCTCTGTTTGAGCCTTCTTAATCACTATTCCACAGCAATCAATTAGGAGGTGACTAACAAGCAATTAGGCCTTCAGGAAAGTGGGTAAACACTCCAGACACTAAGATCTGGCTTCATGTAAGTATGCTTTGCAATCAAGAATGAAATCAAAGAACAACAAAATGTTCTGAAACCAGAATTAGTCCTCAAATAGAGCAGTGCAAGATAGATGAGTGTGGCCTTTTGCTGGCATATAGGAAGATGTTGTCTCTGTCCAGAAGCTCTTTCCAGGGATGTCAGTAAAATACTGAAAGAGAAAAGTTGCTCATGGAGCACCCAAGGTGGTTTTTAAAACAGGAGATTCTTAGCCCTGTAGCAACAGCAAGAGAGAAGCCAGCTTAACCTGGATCCAGCACAGATGAAGAGCTGAGTTAAAACCATAGTGGCTGGCCAGCCTCCATTGCTATTTCAAAGGTGACTCAGGTGTCTCTATCTAAACAAGCTTCATTTGATATGTCCCTAAGGCCATGAGGGTACAACTGTTCAGTTTTCCTGGGCTGTGGCAGGTTAACCCATCCATCAGCCCCTTGGCTGTGTGATGGCGGTGAAAGTCGTGTTCTTCCTTCTCAGACAGGCAAAAGGGCTTAGCTGGGTATGTTATTTGGCAAACAAAAACCCATGAGGACTGAATTAAAGGAAATTATTTGCAAATTTAACCTAAAGTCTGCCAACTATCATTAATTGAGGAAACCAATGAAAACAAAAATTAAACTGTTGATGCTTCTGAGTCAGCTGATTTTTCATAGGAAACGTTTGATATTTTGCATTTGACAGTGGCATTTCAAGACACAATGGACATACCTTTATCTGGGAGGAAAAAAACAAACAAAAAAGTATCGAGGCAATCTTTTTAATGATTATTATTATGTTGGCTTGATGAGCAAATCAAAGATGCAATCACTTGCATATGTTGTCATTTCCATTCTTTCCCTCTCGGTGTTTTTTTTTTTTTCATAGGCTAATGTATACCCTTTTGGACTCCAGGAAAGGGAACATTGTTGGGGCAAAGCTCCTAGCTGCCTTAGTCCTTTGTGTGGGGTGTGCTTTGAGTGGGCCAAGTGGCCCTTTTGGTCATCTGGGAAAATACCAAACAATCTGACCCTTATTTCACTGCAGTCCACAATAAAGGATCAGGCCCAAGAAGTCCCTAGGAATAAGAAGTTTCATCAGCTCTTTGCAGGAGACAGCTCTCTAAATATCTTTTTGGGATGTGTCCTTTAGTGACCTCCTGAGGTTGTCAGGACTGTGGAAGCAAGTGTCCCTACAGGGATCCTTGTTGTCTCAGAGAGCTCTCCTCTTAAATTAACAGACGGGGACACAGAATGAAGCTGGAATAAAAGTTCAACTATTTGTAAATTGTGAAATTGTTTTTGTCTTGTTTTGTTTTGTTTTGTTATTTCAGTGGATGGCCCAGAACCCTGGTCCTCCTGGCAGCAAATCATCTGCCGAAAGCAAATAGCATGGGAAAGCTAGATGCAAAGCAAGTGTCAGGGAGGTTTATAGTAATGTGTCAGCCAGAGGAATGGAGAGTTTGTTTCAAGCATGAGAAAGGTTCTGGCACAGAGAAGGTCCCAGGTGGAAGAGATAGAAAGAAAGGCTGTGAGGAGAAGAAGAAATTATTTTTTCCAAACTCTCTAAAGACATAAACTAGAGACAATATTGGATTTGTTACTGAAATGAAATAGAAAGGATCTCTGCATGCAATGTGTTTGGAAAGTACAGGTAGTGCTGGATTCTCTCTAACAACAATTTCTCTTCTAGCCAGTGGTAATAATGGTAGACTAAAACCTTGTGTTTGTACCAATAATTTCACAATAACCAGACTCGATGCTTAAAGTTTTAATCTTGACTTATTATTAGAGGAAGTTATTTGCCAAACCCCCCACAGAAAATTGCAACAGGATACTGTGAATGGACAATCTCAGTATGGAGGGTTCAAAAGACTGAGAGCCATGTCAGCAGGGCTTTATGGAGGGATATTCTGTTTGATTGCTCACTGAAGAAAACAGAGATTTGAAATCCAAGATGGTTTTAAATTCAATAGCAGCCTTAATGGGTACCAGAGATTTCATCCCCAGATTCCACTGCAGAAGAACAATGGTCTTAGCCTCCACAAATCAGAAAAGGTGCCATTTTGCAGGCTCTGTATGTACCTTAGTGGATGTGGCTGAACTGCAGGTGTTTCTCCTCATACAGGATAGGTAACAAATTTGCAATGTGGGCTCAAGGTTAACAACTGCAGTGATTAACTTCCAGTCTCAAAACACCTTGTATTTCCTGAAGCCCTAATTCCCAGAAATAATTTTTATGTTTTCTTTCTGTAATAAAAGGGACCTTCTGAATATAGAGGGTGATGTATATTTCTGAAATCAGAAGATGGATTAAAATCTCAGTAGTATTATTTTTCCTTAGGTTTCAAAACACCTTGCTGCTTAAAGCAGCCTTTTATTTTCCCACTGTCTGTCTCCTGACTCCTGGATGACAGGCAGGACAAGAAAGGGATAAGCCATCAGGCAGGGTGTCTACAGAGCACTAAAATATTAGTAGTCTACTCCAGCTCTTGCCCCATTCCTACTCCTCGCTTCTCTTCTCCAAGGCAAAGTACCAGGCATCACTTAGTTCTGCTCCTGCCTGCCCTCTTCCCTAAACCAAAGTAATTTGAGGGGCAGAGGACTGAAGAGATTTAATCTTCTTCCCTGCTTGCAGCTAACAGCGGTCTCTGACAGTCCAGACGCTTTTCTTATTGGAAAAGGCACTTATCCTTGCCCTGTGTCTCTTCACCCAGCTAGAAGATGAAAGCAGTGGACTCCAGCATGAGCACTGATTGTATTGGTATTATTATTAGTAGTATTTTCCTGTCAGACTATCAGACAGATGTCTCTTTTCTCCATCACTTTTTGGTCCTAGAACACATGCTTCACTTGACCTAGAAGAACCAAAATGATTGCTAAACCAAGGAAAAGTAAACCAAAAATCAAGAGGTTATTGTTAGCTTCAATTCACCTTTGTGCTGTTGCAGTCATGCTCCTTTTTGTTCATTCAAAGTACAGGACAAAACTTATTTGCCCAAATGTGAACTGTGGCATCAAGATATTCCTGAGCTCTATGGGCTAGTGAAGTGAAGGTATACCATCTTCTGGTTTTGATGACATGCAAAGAATAGCTAGGTGCTTCTAATAGCACTAAACCAATGAGTTATTCACCTTAAAATGGGTCAGCTGGAGGAGGCCTTCAATACAAATCTGGAGACTTACTAGAAATTGTGCATCTGTAGCAAGACTCGTGTAAATGTAAATCTTACTTGATTTTCAGCTTTTCTGATGTATTTCATGCAACGTTGATAGTAGACTCCAGTTAATGAGTCAGCAGTTTGTATGAACACTCAATTTTCTCTGCCTATCTGAGGCTAGATTGATCTTGCTGCCAGTCTGGATGGTATCTGGGTTTGTCTTCTATTTTTAGATTAAAAATGTATGGTCTAAAATTAAGTCTGATAGTAGAAATGTTGAATGGTGAATACTTCCACTGAGCACATCTGCTTGAAGTATTTTTGAGCACTTAAAATATACTGGACTGTGACTTCCTGAGCATCAAACTTCACTGAGTCCAATATTTCTCATCTCCCATGGGAAAGAAAGGAAACACAAAGCCCCAGATTCATCCTAACTAACTGTAGGCACCAGCCAGAGGTGCCCACATCAGCGAGTTGTCAAACTAAATCTTCCATGTATTCTGGAAAGAGAGACAGATATCTCCGGGAAAGTGGTGTTGTCTATATACCTTGTATATGATAGACTCCATCTCTCTCCTTGAGGGAAAATGGGGCCATCTCGACTCCTACCTTACATTAAATCACTCAGTTAAGTGTCTACTAGCTGTAATGAATCTAGAACAAGGAAAGTGAAGTTTGTTGGACACAGCAAGAAACACTCAAAGGCTATAGCTGCTTTCCTGATAAATTAAACAGAATGAGGGACCATCAATTGTGCCAGACCCAGGCTATATGTATTGCTGTATTCTTCAGACCAGCATAGTTTTGGTCTGGGACATCTGGCACTTCCCCTAGGACCTAGCAGAGGGCAGAAAGTACTCCCAGTAACTAGTCTGTATACAGTCACCCTTTAGAGAGCCAGAAAAGTTGACACTATGGACATGGGCTGTTCCATGCCAGTCAGCCAGACTACCAGATGATGATTTTGGACACAGGTAGTTTACTAAGGTGGATGTAGCTGGCGTTTGGATTAGTCCCAGCTGCCTGCAGTCATCCCCTAACCAGCACTAGATGCAGATATTTTCAAGCTTCTCTTTTGTTAAAATACTACTGTCCATAAATCAATACTATAGCAGCATCTTATTTGAAAAATGTAGGCAGCACTTTGAGATATTTCCATTGCCATGTCACTAGGTTATGATCTGCTTGTGATTTAAATGTTCTCATTGTTTTTATTCAAACCAAACAATTTACATCTCTCTTTGTGACCTTGCCAATGTAAACATGTCAGAGATGAGGAAGGGTCGCAGTTTGACAGACCTACTTGCATGGCCATAGGAAGTGACTCTCAACCAGACAAACCTGACTTAGAGAATTGTTTACTGTTAATCAAATGGAAACCTGCACTGGAAAACAGAGTTTGTTGCTTAATAAAATGTCTGAAATAGAAAGGAAAATAATAAAGAATGCCTTGGGTTATTCTTCAGGGGACAGAATCACCAATCTATCATCACTGAAGGAACACCAGGTGTCTCAAGGACCACTGACACTGTCACAGAATGGAAAATGTAAACTAACAATGGCTGGAATCAAGTGTACCTTTTTTTTTTTTTTTTTGGTATGTGTGTGTTCATTTTGTACACAATGAACACATTTAGAGAAAACAATCTTGTTTTCCCAAATACTATAAAAATACAAATGAAATTCTGCCATGTTTCTGTGTCATGTACAAGTCAATGTATGAATGTAAGTCAAAATGAGTATTGCCAATGAGCTTAGTGGGAATATGTCCATGACCATTCTGGACTTTTAAGAACACTAAGAAAGGTCATGGGTCAAACATTAAAAATTGTTGGGTTTTTTTAAATTATTTCTGATACCTTGGTGTCTGTGATTTACAGTTTAGACGTGCAAGATGAAATTCCAAGACTATTCAGGCACTCACATCAGATAGGTCTTTAACTCTGAAAATTAAGTCTTAATTAACAATCATTTGATATATGCACCCAAAATTGCAGATTGTTTTTGAAAATAATGGCTTTACTTTTTCCAATAATCCCATGTAAAATAAGGATGAAAGTTAGCAACTTCCTGTTTTATTACGCAGATATCTAGATCTTATCTCTTTCCCCACATCTCATTTAGTGTCCCGATCTCATATTCAGATTGCTGGATTTGTTTGTACTTACTCTTAAGACTATTTAGTAAGGTTCACAAGAGTCATCTGTTGAAAACCGAACAAATATAGAAAGTCTCCTCTAATTTCTGAAATTGCACAAGTTTCTCTGACATGTCAAAAGAAAAAAAAAATCAAAAATGTAATGACCTTTTTGATATTGAGAAATGCAGCCAGTTTTGTAGCTCTTTCATTTATTTTTCCCCAAAATTGTCAGTTGACATTTTTAGGCTATTACAATTAAAACTTCATTATTATTGTTTTATTATGAATAATGTTCTTGTAGCCATAACTGCCTACACTTCTGCAGAAGGTTTTATTTGCCTTAGAACCTGTTTAATTTTTCCAAGAATATCAGTTGAAATTACCAAAAAAATACTCCTTTTTTTCTGTAAACCTTGTTTTTTTGTTGTTTTTATAATGAACTATCTTGTCAGCAGCTCAAATATCAGAGAATTCCAAGCAGACCTAATTTCATACGTAAATTAATTTGTCTGATCTTCATTTATTTGAAGTCATTTTTTAATAACAGTCTTGGGAAGAACTGAAGCAGAATCTTAATGTCTCATCTCTAGGCTTCACATAGCTTTTAATTTATGCCTTTCAAGCAGCCTACGGACTAAGCAAAGTATAATCATGTGTTTTATTTGCATTCTGAATTGCGTAATATTCTTATTACTCTAGTAGACTTTCCTGTATTTTACCTAACGATTGTTACTGCAGAAATATAAGTAATAAAATAGAAGCAGGTTTTGGGAATTAGGAGCAGAACCAAGTTTTTCTCTCTCCCCAGTTGTGTGCTGTAGCCACAGTACCACAGTTATGTCTTCATTTGTGTGGTTCTTCTAGGCCCAGAGGCACCTCTTTGTAAGAATGCGGAGAATGCCCTTACTTAGGAAGGCTGACTGGCTAGTAATTTCCAAACCTTTAAGGTGGAGGAGAAAATGCAAGATGAACCTCCCTGGTTCTGTGCCTAATCCTCTAATCATTCAACTTCTACATAAAGGGAGACAAAGAGGAACCTGATGAGCATCACTGTTGGTCCGCTCAGGAACAAAAACCAAGAAACATTCTCTTCTGAGAGTCTCAGTTGAGTTGGGGCACTTACTGATTGGAAAGGTGTCCACAGAGTTCAGGAACCTCCAGGGTTTGGTTCGTGGACTTGTGGACTTCGTAACCTTAATTCCACCAGTATTTTACTCTCTTGTAAAACACGCTTAGAGATTTCCAAAGATACTAAGGAATATAACAGCTTCTTTGCCTGGGCATCCCCACTTTTAGACAGAAAAGTCTCTCTTTTTACCTTTTATCGATCAGTTTTGGCTGATTCAACTGAGTGACGCGCTATTACCACAAGGGCTTGTATGCAAAACCTGACATAGCACTGGTCTTTGGTGGCTCCTGAGGCAAGGAAAAACTTTCCCTTTCCCAGTGATATACAGTTGAATTTATGCTGTGCTGAGGCAGCATCAGCTCATTTCATGCCCTAGAGCTGCATAAATTTCTTGGTGATGTGGACTTAAGATATGTCCCCATCTGGTTTGGCAGTATTCTCCACCCACTTTATAAAAACTTTGTACGTATGTAGAGGGGTGTTAGACCTCAAAAGACAATCTCTAAATGTACAAAGAGGTGTTTGAGGCCTGCATTTCTTCTTGGACTCAGTTCAGGACTTCCTAGCTTCTGTAGCCAAAACTCTGCAAGGGTTCAGATTAAGTGATTGAATGACCTTTTCTGCATTTCAGTACTAAATGTAAAAAACACCCTAGGATAAGAACGCAATCATAGAAAACCTTAGATTAGAAAGGACTCCTGGAAATGTCTAGTCTCGCCCCTCTGCTCAAAGCAAGGCTAGCTTCACATTTGGGAGGGGCACCTCAGACTGTGGTTTAGGGTTCAGTCAATGTCTGAACATCCCCAAGGATGGAGCCTCCACCATCTCTGTGGGTCCTTTTTCCAGTGGTTAACTACTCTTAGAGTGATTATTTTTTTTCTTTATGTTGTCGTGTTCTTTATATCCTAACTGAAGGACAGGATCCCAATGATGAGGAAAACAAGAGGGGTTCATTCACAATTCTCTAATTCACAAGCTGATTAGAGAAATCAGGTAAATGGGATGCAGAGAGAAGGCCTGAAGTGCTGCTTGCCAAGGGAAGCAGTCGTTCATATCAGTACTCTGGGATCCTGAAGGCACTGTCAAAAGAAGAATGGGAGCAGTGGAGGACTTGGGAAATAATCCTGCCCATCAGTAGGCCCTCAGCCGAGTTTTCCACGTGAAAAGCTTGATCACAAGGTGAGCTTTGCAAAGCTTTCATGCTTCTCACTCTCACAATAATGCTCCGATTATCAGAATCTTGATTACCAAAACAAACTACAGGGGAAAAAAAAAAATATCCAACACTCTATTTTTAGCTGCAGTCAGCTGCAACTGGGCATGAGTACAATAGCAATGATTAGTTGCCCATGAAAATCACAATGATGTTTGTGAATAAACTTCCCCAAATTTATGTGGGGAGATTAAAAACAATACGGTCAGTTGCTTAGTGGCCAAGCATTTAGAGATTCCCTATAGGTGGCTTCCCAGACTTTCAGCAATGTTTTTAAAAAGCAATAATTTTATTGCTTCTCATCATCTCTCTGCTAACGCTGTGGGTCTTACATGAGCTCTTCAGATGTAGCGAAATGATCTTCACTTTTCTACTTATTCTTTTTGTGGCACATAGATTTCATTTGGTATTTCAGAGAGAATATTTCCAACAGACATCCAAACACAGCTGAAATGTTATTGAAATCTTTCCCTCCTGCAATACAGAGGATAACTATCAACCCAGCACGTCAGTGTCATTTAAATTGCTGGTGAGATGCTTCAAACTGCTGGGTCTGTGGAGAAGCTCACATTAATCTGTAATGCAGAGGAGTTCAGGGAGAATATTTTAATGTGACATGGCCAATTAATTAACAACAGAATGACCTTAACAATTCACATTACACCAGGATAACTGAGTGCATGAGATCATGCCTCTGAAGTGGTATAAAAGCATAGTTTGAGTGTACTGAGTGACAGCAGAAATGCAGAGACATCACCACAAACTGATCTGCAGGTGAAGGTTGCATCAGTACAGGTGCTAATGTGCAGTCACACCTAGATCATTAAAGTAATCCCAAAGGCTGTGTGAGTACATATTTCAGCAGCAGAATTGTTTAGTTTAGACTATCTTATGATTGAGTCTAAAAGGCATAAGCTGTTTGCCAGAGCTATTTTTGGAATAACTCTTGCACTAAAGCTATCCCAAAATAAAAATCTCCATGATGATACAAACCAAACTCTGCATCACATCCCTTTAGTCCCATTTAAACACTGCTGTCAGGCAATCAGCACTCTTTCTTTCACTTATGTCAAGGTACAGCTGCTCTGGAAGTTGGTCTCGCTCTCTCAACCAACACTTAAACCTCCAAGAAACTCCTCTGGGAAGCTTTTGACCAGCTGCTGAGGAAAGTGATGTAAAAGAGCTTTGTCAAAATGAAGGATTGCTTATTTACTCAAACAGCTGCCAGAGGAGAGAGTTAGCCCGAGAGCAAAGCTTCACCATGTCTAACTAAAGTTCACAATCTCCTCACAAATTTAGGATGTTCCTGTTTAACTCGAACAGCCAGGCTCGTTGCCTGGAGCTTCCCGGTCCTCCTCTGCCTCTCTTGATCTCACTCCTGCAACATCTTCCTCAAATGGTTCTTTTGCTGCCTCACTTTCTCCCTCACACCAGCTCCTACTTCCCCCCAAACTGTCTATATAAATGGTTTGTAAGAGTTCACTTATTTTTTGATCTTAGATCCCAATATTGGGAAAAAAGCATGCCTGTGTACTTGGCTGCAGCCAGATAAATAAGCACTTCCCCTAAGCTTCCTCTGTTCTTTTAAGGCCTTCTGGTATTTTCTTTGAAGATATTTTATCTCTGCCCTTGTTTCATTTCTGACTGCTCTTACCAACAGCCCTTGTAACAATATAAATGATACCAAGTATGTAAATTGAAGGATATACACAGTAGTTAAAAATTAAATAGAAACTTCCATCATCTATGAACTCTTTTGCAAGATACTATTGCAAAAGCTGGCTCTGGGCTGAAATAATTACAGTAATTTGAAAACAAAGTAATTATTTCCAATTAAATCACTTTTATTGTGCAATTAGAGTGCCATATGGAAGAGATTTTGTCTTCAAAACAACTAGAAGTCATCTGAAGGATTGTAAAGAGGCTGTTCCATTCCTTCTATGGAGACAGGAGGAAATTTTGTCAGGAACAAGCCTAACTGCTCATTGACTTTTGCGGCCTCAGGTAGCAGTTCAACTGTGATGAATTAAAATCTGGTTCAAATACATTAGCACTCCCTTTAAGCTCCTCTGAGAGAAAAGTCACAACTCCTTACTGCAATGTTTCCAATTTCCAGACTGCTTTAAGACACTAATGACAGAAAACAACCTGACATATACTTCTGACTGGTAAAAGGTGAGTAGGAGTTTGACAATTCTTTCATTCTACAACTGGAGAGGTTACGAATAGAAATCCTGAAAAAAAAGGAGCTAGCATGTACAAAACTAATAAGATTTACTGTCCTTTTCTAGGAAGAACAGGAAAAAACACCACCAGTGTTGCCATGAATAGGTAAGAGTGAAGGCAGGAGAAATAATGAAAAAGCACCCCCTGCCCACTCCCAGATTAGCTAATTTCAATGCTAACTGTTCCCAGGCTTTGTACTTTGCCGCAGATGTTGACTGTGCAGGGAGATCAGAGCAGCAGATTCCAATGTGGCAGTTCTGAGAGATGGCTGTGAACGTTAGGGGCTGATCCGTGATGGGAAGGAGCTATCTCACATCAAAGCAGCCATGTCCTGCTGCGCAGCTCTTCCAGTCCAATTAGTCTGCTGTTCCTTGCAGTTCCTAGGTAAATACCTGAGGTTCTTCTAGACTTATTTTTATCCTGCAGGTTCTTAACTGAAGAGATCATTAAAACTAATGTCCTGAAGTCTGTACTACGGTTGCTTCTATATCTTATTAGATATGTAATGGCAGAAATTCCAAAGGGTTTCCCCTGCCCTTCGGCAGACATTGGGTAAAACCTTGTTGGCTATGCCAGTGCACGGCTTACAGATTGTATAGTGCAAATGCAATTTGTATGCACCTATGTACATTAAGCATGGCATCAGACATGACGAGCTGGATTGTAGCTTCACCAAAAGCAAGCCCCAAAATTTGTGACCAATTTTTACCCCTTGTCCAGTGCTGTAAACTGTTTATAACTGCTTTTTGACATTTTCTAGCCTTGCTCCACAAAAGCCAACAAGCTGTATTACATGCTTCCAATTCATTATTACAGACTTTTTTTCTTTATACGTGTTCATCTTTCAAGGTTTATCAGCAAGAGATTACAAATTCCAGGTTTTAATATTACAGTTGTCTCCTTAATACAGCTGTCTCCTCAATAGAACATCATCTTATGACATACTTTATAGATCTTAATGAGACTTTGTTCTTTTTCCCTGTGCCTCAAATAAGCTTTAACAGAGGGACCAAACCCGGTCATGCTCTACAAAAACTTTTGTCAAAGGAAGATCAAATGAAACCTTTGCATGGATATTTTTTTAAAGTGTTTAGTTTTGGCATAGTTGTGTTCCAACTGATTAGATTTTTTTTTTTTTTTATCCTGTCTTCACCTTTTCCTGATGTTAACATTTTGAAAGAATCTTGTCTTAAAAAAGATTAATGCAAGTGCTAGCTGAAAAATTTACATCAGAACTACTTAGTAGAAGAAAATTTGGACTACCAGGGAAATTACTATTTTTTATAGTGTCTGATTTCTGCAGAACATTCTGGCTTTTTGCTGAAAATGGAGCACAAGTCAAAATTCTTCCCTTGGTTCTAAAAAGCTTCTGTAGTGACTCATCCTGATTATAGTTTAAGTACACTGCTCTTTTTTCTGGACAAGTTTGTCTGCCAGCATCCCAGTTTCCATAATCAAGGATGTGCTGCCAATGTAACACAAGCTGGTTCTGAAGATGAGGGTGAGGGCTATAGCATGGAGACAAGCATGAGGCTGGAGTGGATATAACGGAGCAGGAAGGCAGAGGATTGGATCAAAAAGTTTTCAGGACAAACATCGTCTTCTTCCCCACCCACTGTCCAATTTCCTATAAAATTCTTGTCCTACTTTGAGTTCAGTGGATGATTTGTCCATGTGGCAAAAGGAGAGAGAAAAGGAAGAACGTGAATCATCTGCCAAAATCATTATGAGACAGCGACTTCCAGAGCTGAGCGTGACAGATAAAAAAAGATAAGAGGATCATATCAGGCTGCAATATTCTCATCTACAAGTTGATTTTGTCAGATAACTCATCCGTGGTGTCTACAATGAGCTTAGATAGTGGCTGTAGGTGTCTGAATTGAATGCTATGAACTGGTCAGCTCAGTATGTCTGCAACAGCCATTGACAACATGACTGTCTGATAGGGATGCCTGGAGCCAGCTGAATTGCTCTAGGGATTCCCACCTGGCCTCCAGCACTTCAGAGAGGTGCACATGGTCTCTAGCCAACTCCCTGTAGATGTTTCAGATGTGCCTGTGTGTGGCAAATAACCTATGACCTATGTTTAGGTAGATTTATTAAGCCCTTGGTGTGTAACAGCTCTAACAAAGCCTGGACAACTATCACACATGCACACGGATAAGAAGGTTTAGGTGCTTTAACCTTCAATCAATTGCCACCCTGAGTAGTTGAGTGTCAGAACCCTGGGAGCACTAATAGACATAAATGCTGCTGACTAGTCTCAGTCAGGGCCTCCGCCTGCCTCCTCCGCCCATGGGCCCAGCATCTCCTTTTCAGCTCAGCCCTGGAGCTTCAGTCCTTGCTTGTGCTCTGTTGTAGGAGTACCAGTCTCTAGTCTGTCCCTGGCCCTGACTCCTGGGTGGACCTTCAACCTACACTGTAGGTAGCTTCCCTCCTGGATGGACCCAACCCCTCAGAAGTATGCTGAACTTGTCCCTAGTCCTGTCTTTAGTGCTGTCTACAGAATGGACTCAGGAGCCCAATCTTGTTGTAGCCCAATCTCCGGTCCTGTCCCTTGCTTGATCACCTGCTGCTTGTGACTGAAACCCCTATATGGACCTTGGCTCTGGTTCATCATTTGCCATGTCTGGAACTGCCAATGGACCCTGTTACCAGCGCCCAACTCTGTCCACTGTGTCAAGATCCTGCAGGACTCTGCCCTATTAGTGATGGCACTGCCTGCCCAAAGATCACTCTCGGGTCCTGTCTCTGTCTCCCTTGGGGAACAGCCAGTCCTCACCACTCCCTGACAGTGGACCATGTTCGATTGGTGTTGTAGGTGCTATTCATCTCATGGCCTTATGGCAGATGCAGAATCCGGTGAAATATTTGTGAACTGGAGTACACAGTGGGATCACCAATGAAGATATCTTCCTCACATAAAGTAAAATAAAGAGGGTGCAAATAGTGTGTGAGAAGCGTTATAAGTGTACTCCAAAGCCCTGTGTTCTGAAAGGCTGCACTGAAAACTTTCAAAACATCAGGCAGAAAATACTCAATCTGTCTGAGACTACAGAAAGTCAGGAGCAACACATCTAAAAGAAGAAAATGATTTACCACCTGTGGGCCAGCATATCTTTAAAACTACTAGTGCCAATATGTGTTATTCTGCTGTTCGCATGACATGAGAGGAGAAAATCTTTTTCATAACACAATAACACATCAAGGTTAGCTTAAGCATTCCAATTTGGGAAGAAGGAAAGGCTTTAGAAGACTAGCTGGCAGGAGGAGATATGGAAAGTTAAGCTGTTATTAACATACAATACAAGTGTGGGAAGTCATCAGTTTTGCTGACATATATGAACCAAGATTTCCAATATCAAGAAACCACTGCCCACTGGGAAGGAAAATAAACAACAGGCTTTGTTCTAGCATTTGTTAAACCCTAAATTAGACAATAACAGAGCACACGTATGAAAAAGTTGGCACAACCACTACCACACATGGCAGGAGCCTGAGAGAGTACTGAAGTACAGCACTGGCGGTTAGCACAGTGACAGGGTTCCTGTCATCTTCAGTGAGGCAGAAGTTTTAAATTACATGCAAGACAAAAAAACTGTCTGAACCTGGACGCCTTCATGGGCTAGTAAAGCTTTACATTTTGGAAATGCATATTGACTCAGCTACAGAAGGAGTTCATGGAGTTATCCTAAAGAAGTTACCTGTCCTGGTCTGTTACTTCTGGACCTACTGTGACTTACTGTAATCAGAAAAACAAAGAAATTGAGCCACAGCAAAGGGATAAAGATATAATACATCTTCAGTAAAATACTTCCCTGAACTACTGATTTCTCCTCTTTCTAGATGCTGCCTGTGTGTCTGAGAGGCAACCTACAGTTCAAAAGTTAGAGATTCTAACCAGATGTATTCAGCTTTCACCCTTATCCTTGGCAGTTATATTACAGGTATAGTTATCCCAAGAAACCTCTGTTTTGGAGGCAAGAGAATTATAAATATAATGTTGTGTACACACAAGCTGTTCTTTTCCTAACCTTGAAACTCCTTCCACCTGCTCTGCTGCATACTGAGGAGACTGCTGAAAAGGCAGAGAATGTCTCTAAATTGGAGTGTCTTTTTGGTAGCTTTGTCAGGGAAATAATTAAATCTATCCTGTCTATTCTAATGCTCAAGGAATTTGCTCTTTAACACAGTTTTAAGATCTTGAAGATCTTAAGATATGTGGGGCTCAAAGCCAGGGAATATGCCTACTGAAGCAAGTTAAATAAACAAAAAGACAGGACGTTGTACTATATAAACCAAACAAACAAACAACAAAACTGAAGAGGTTATGTATTACTTGATCAAAGATAGGTAAATAAACAGGGGACAAAAATATCTGTTATTTTGTTCTGCAGATGGAAGAACAAGAGTTCTTTTATGGTGGAGGAAGAGAAATAGAATGTATAGAATGACACAGAACAAAAGTATCTGTAGATTGACCTCTAAGAAATGGACTAATGGTAATGTCTGTTAGCCAAAGAGAAAGATGTCCATGGTAGGCAGCACCTCATTTTAGTCATTGAAAAATGGGCAAAACAGAACAAGAAGTCAATCTTGTATAAACAGAAGATGGAGGAGGTTACTGAATAACAAAACTTTCCCTTCGATCTTACCTCTGACTTGAAAATATGACAGGCAGTCAGGAAAGAAGTTGTAGAACAATACACACTAAGTTTCATTGTCTTCAGGAGGATGTGTGTGGGATTGATCTTGTATTTGGCAACTGGAAACAGAAAATCTTGTATTCAAAGAGAGGAAATAAAGAGCATGGGTGATTTTTTGATTGCAGCTGTGTCAGAAAAGTCTCCAGATCTCAGTCAAAACAGACCTGCTAAAGTCACTGCAATAGATGCTGCCGAAGTTGGTAAAAGCCTGGGGATATATTCAGCCTATCTCTCTGCCAGCCTGAGTTTCATCCTTAGATACACATGTAGGACTGTGTTTCCCGGTTTAGTATGGAAGCTGATAACAGGACTTCAAGACTTATCTCTGTGAGCTCACGCTGTACATCACTACTGACTAAAGAAGAGAAACTTTCAGTAAGTAGCTACAGAGAAATGTTTGGATTGTTTGGGCTGAGCTAGTGTTTCTGCCACTTTAAAATTCAATCATTTTGGTACGCCTAATCCTTTACAGCAGTGAACTTCGTGATTGCTGAACTGCTCCTTGTTTTGTCTGGGTTTCTCTGTTCCTGCCCACTAGATGGCCTGATTGGGGTAGATGAGAGAGATTGCACCAGCCTTGCAAAGGGAGTTGGAAGCTGTGCTGAGGGAGGCCCTGATGATGTTCCCGCCATGGTTGATAGCACGCCAGCATGTTAACACACATCAGCTGCCATCAGCAAGACATCCAGAAAGAGGCAGAGTCAAGTAAAGGATGTTCCAGACCAAACAGCCCATTCACAGACACAGCTCCAAGCAGCTCTGACAGAACGCAGGAGAGAGGGGAGCAAGAAAACATTCCTTAGAACAAATTTGTCCTAGCTATATGTCATGGAGCATTCAACCGAAATATCCCCTTGCTCCTGCCTTGTTTGTGTGGCATTTCTTCACCCAGACACTTCCCACTCTTCTGTGCTCTAGGCCTTTATAAGGGTAGGCAACCTTCCTCTCCTAATTGCTCTCCTCAACACAAAGGATCTTTTTACCCTGTTGACAGTCTCATTTCTCTGAATAGAGAAACATCACCATTTTTTTCCTTAATAGTATGAAGCAGAAAGGCAAGAAACTCACTCCATTCTCCTTGGACACTCATTTAATCCTCATAGCCCACTTCCCAGCACTCAAGCGTAGCTTTCTTCTCCAACTCATCAGGCTAAGGAGGAGTTATGTAAGTTCAGATCTCATTTAGCCAAAGGGTCTCTTGAGTGTGCCCTCTGCCTTGGCAGTTGGGATCCTAGCCACCAGCCCTCCTAAAATAAATGCGAGAATTTAACTGTGTCATAGGTAATGATCTTTTCTTTTTGTAATCTGCTGACTTGAATCTCTGCCTTGTGTTTTCAGAATCCCACAGCTCTGATGAATTCACCTGTTTTCAGTCTAGATAGTTCTGCACATTTACTGCTTATCCAACTAAAATGGTAATTATTCTGCATTAGAAATATTCATTTGCCTTTCACCCTCTTCATTGCAGTGAAATCAAAGGCCTAGTACAATACAGCTCCAGCCTTCCAAATAGTTGTGGGGACAGTAAACACTTCTGATGTCAAAGTGTATATTTTAGGGAAGACATTGCAGGTATATATCATCCCTTTGTTTTTACCAAGTTTGATGGCACGAACCATACAAATTGTACTATCTCCAGCCCATCCAGCATTCCTCTGGCTGCACTGTACTTTTAGGGGGAAAAAAACATAAAGGTCATTCTGTTTTTCTGAGGCAGTTACTCTAATATAAATGGAAAATTCGTGAGGGTGCCCAGCAGGTTTTCCTACATCCAAAGGACTCAGAGAGTGAATCGGTTTCAAAGCAGATATTATCAAAATCATCTTGGTAATCCTGACTAAATGTGTGACGTGAATCGAGTTCTTAGGTGAATGAAGCCTGCACGCCAAGGGGCAAAGAGAATGACATTGTGGCATCCCCCAACAACTCCTGGTACTGACTACTTCAATGCGAGGCACAGTCACAGACAGTTGGGAAAGAGGGGGGTCACTCTGGGTGGGTCAGTTTCATGCTCCTGTTCAAGTAGTTCTCCTTTGTATAAATGGTTCCACACTCAGTGGGTTAGACAAAGATTCTCCCAGCACCTGTGTGATGAGGGGCTCACAAGACATCTGCAGATGTAGCTTCAAATCCTGCTGTGCATCAGACAGAATAGGAGTTAAAAGATTAATTTCCCTTATTTCAGATGAGTATGTGAACCACTAGATCTCTGCTAGGAATATCTTTGAATGCCTTTCTCATTTTGACAAGAAGTGTCAACAAACCTTTTCTTGGTAGGGTTTTGTGGGAAAAAAATCTTTGGTCAAACACACCTGACTGTGCTATGACTAGCACCGAGCAAAACACCAGCACTGTTCTTTGGTGCTATCTCAGGCTCCTGCCTTGGGCCATACTTGTCATATACTTCTCTGATATTTCCTCACTTATGAATTACTTCTCCTTTCAGTGAATTGAACCACACCTTCCTCAAATTCCTCTCCTAGAAAAAGGACAGTAGACTCTGGAGTTTTTCCTTTGGGCTCTTTTCTTCACTTCATTTAATGTGGCGCAAGTGCATACTGCTGACCTCCTTCTCCTCATGAATCTCTTAAGACTGGCCCCTCCCGAAGGACAAAGATCTTCTCAAGCTGGCAGCACCTCGGTCTTCCCAGGTCCTATCACTGCTATTCTCTTTCTCTCCTTTTCTAGACTCACACTATAATAATTGTATGGCTCAGGAGAGTCGGAGTGAGAATTTCCCTGTGTGCTTTGGTCTCACCACACCATCAGCTTCTGAAAAGCCATGACAAAAGAAAGCAACATCCACCACATGATCCTGGGGTGAACTAGGAGAAGTTTATTGGGAATGCACCTCTTCAGTATACCTCCTCTGTAGGAAATGTCATTCTACATTAAAAAGGAGAAGGCAAAATGGAAGTTCTATCCTAAACTAAGATTTACCCCAGTGGGTCATTCCCTGAGTGTCCTCAGCTGAGGAGCCAGGCCGAAACACAGATGCACAAGTCATAGGCATTCCCTGATGTCACACTTCAGAACATGTGGAAAAATTTACCCTGCTTCCTGCTTTGCAAGGAGGCAGCAAAAGCTCTGTAATGACCCATCTTTGGAGTGTTCTTTTGTTTGGTTACAGATACTGCCTGCATGGAAGTCCCATTCCACAGTGTCCAAGTAAATGAGTACCAGAGTATAGAGTGTCAGTAGAGGTATCAATCATTCAGTGATATCAATGTCAGAATTGTATAGCTTCAGGCACCTGAAGTTCAGCATAGCACTGATACCCCATGGCTATATGAAAATAAATTGCGAGGCAAGCTGGCAAGGTGGAATAGATTGACTCTTTGGGTGAAAATAGTGCTTTCCAGGAGAGTACAGCAATGCAAGGTGCTGCAAGCATTTCTGCACCAAGAAGACCAGAACAGGTGTCAGTGGAGCTGGCTTGGGAACAAACGAGTTCAGAACAGCTAAAAGATTGTGCACTGCCATTCAGCAAACTTTGTTCTGCTGTTCCCGAGGAACCATTACAGCAAATGAGAGGTAGTAAAGGGAGGTCCAGCTGAATGGCCGTTCATTCTGCTACACCTGCTCTGAGATACAGTAAGAAATAAAATACATATAAACACACACTGCACCCCAAAGGGTGAATCCTGCCTTCTGGGGATTAGTCTCCTTGAAGGGATGGGCGACTGTGTTGGGTATGGCCCTATGCCAAACACAGAACTGGAGAGAAGTAGTTGGACTTCTGCCAGCCTCTGTCTGCTGAGTCAAGACAGTCTCAGTGGAATGAGAAAGTGGCCTTGCATGTTCAGCTCATACAAAATACTGAGGTCTGCAAAAATGCAAAGCGTTATGAGAGTAAATGTACAAGCGTCTATGACTCTGAGTTATTGAAATAATGAAAGATAAATAGCTACAGTTAATAGTCCATCAAGGATGAAAAAAAATATTCCTTCCTGTGCTGTAGAAATTGTTAAAATTGAGCAGCTAGAAGCTGACATTTCTTTGAAAGGAAATTCTTAACTTGTCCCCTTCCCATACTGCTATACATACAATTTAAATTAACACAGAGTAAATGAAGTTTTGAAATGCAAAGGTGATATGAGTCAGGAATATATTATGTGTAAAGTTTACATATGTTGATGACAAGTCTCATCACATCTAAGTAACATCCACTTCACTCTTCAGAAAATTACTAATGCAGTTTGAATGCCTTCTTTCTTTAGTGAGATATATATCAGATAGAAATACCTAAATAGCAATATCCTCTACAGTTATAAAACATTAATACTTGCTTTGTGTTGCTTTACTTGTTAACTATTCTTATACTACTGTTCTCTGATTTTATTAGGAGACAACATTTGAAGGCAATATCTCAACATAGCAAAACAAGCGTTCCTTTCACACTTTCCTGCTGGTTACATTTCCTACGTCTCAGATAACACTTCTCTTAACTTTCTGGAAGGTCCAGTATTTCTTGATGTGCACTTCCCAAAACTGGTGTCCGGCCCCTGAGGGCACCAACAACTCTTTACTGGCCCTGATACACTTTGCCCAGGGCCTCCCCACCCCGCCATGGCCCAGGATCCCATCACAGCCCATCCCAGCCAGGACCATCAGTCCCTGACCCACCAATGCCAGAAGAAGCCAGTCCCCAGCTCTGCAGGCTGATGTCTCAACCTCAGCCCATCGCTGTCCCCACAGAGGTGCCTGATGACCTGGACTGGGGCTGCACGGCCCCACCGGGGGAGCATCCCCCATACCCATCCCCCAGAGAGTCTCCAACCCATGCTGTACTCTTAGAACTGGACAGGGTCCAGCTACGACCTTGCCAGTATTGAACAGAGTGGAAGGATTATTTCACAAGCCTTAAAAGACTACCTTTCTGCTTATGCACTACTATGTTTGTTTTTCCTGCAGCAGCATGACATTGTTGGCTCAATTTCAATAACCTCCAGATCATTTCTTGCAGAACTGCTATTTAAGCAGCTGTTCCCCATCACATGCTAGTGTAACCAATTATTTCTGCCTATATACAGTACCTTCCGCTTGCGCCTAGTGAATTGCATCTTCTGTTCTTTTCTTTGTTTTTTGAATATCTTAAATTAGCCCAAATTATTTTTAAATCTGTTTATGTCCTTCAACTACTGGTGCTCCAGCTTGGCCTGGTACTTAGTAAGAACAGCACTTATTCCATCATCCAGACTTTTACCTCTGGTAGATACTTTAAAGTGTAAATAGTGCAATGCTACTGAAGTTAAAAAAAAGTCAATGGTCTATGATCACAGGTAAAATGGTCCAGTAGGGTGTTTGTTAAGAGTTCCTGATTTCAGCTGGCAAAAATGTACAAGTTGAATGATCAGGAGTAATTTACTGCTGGAGTGGTTTTGGACAACTCTCAGTTCAAATATGGAGACAGTCTTCAATTTTCTACCCTGAATTTGTGGCACTAAAGCTTCACCACTTTGCCAGTCTTTTGCTAAGACTCAGCTTCTTTAAAAATGAGGGAAACTATACTTCCCCACCATAATTCCTGCAGAAATCTCAAAAGAGGTCAACTGCTACATAAAGGCCATTTCTTACTGCAGTGGTCACAACTGCTCCCACACATACTTCTCTTGTTATCTTGTCACCTATCTTGTTATCTATAATTTCATACAGTTCTTCACTATGTCTAAGTGCTGTGTCCTGTCCTGGGCTGCAAATCCATTGGAACCACAAATGTTTTGTTGTTATACATTTGAAGAGAGAGTTATGCGATGGGGTTGTAGTCACACTTTGAGACTGTAATTCAAAGAAAAAAAAAATGCAAAGGCTTACAGCAATCAAAAACACGCTGGGCTTTCATTTCAGAGGCATCTCTCATATTATGATGTGAACTGTACTGGAGTAACACTTGGGATCAACAGGCAGTACTACACAAAGCACTGGAATTTAAGGTATTTTGTCTCCCATTATGATTACAGAACAAATAATTTTGTTTGCTTCCCCATACAACTGAAAGCAGCTACAATCATCCTCTCTGTAAATTATTGATGTTGCCATTATAAATAATATTAATCACAATAACAGTACCTGTGGTTTGATTCTCATATGAAGCTGTTTAACCTGGCTGTAGAGCCCTATAGGTGTCATAGGCATTCTCCGTGCCTGTTTCTTGGAAAAGGCTTTTGGATATTCTGCATATCCCTGTGTTACCTGGCAATGAGATGATATTCTCCTTGGCTCTTAATAACCTCAAAATGTTGAAAACAGTAGATGCAGCCTTTAAGGCTGACATTACCTTTCCTAGTCATTTAAGAGAAGATCAAATTAATCTCATGTGCAGGGTAGACCACCTACAGGCCAGTTTTAAATCTTTGTCTGGAGCACCAGCAACCTGTCATTGCCATCAAAAGGAGAACAGATTTAATCTGCTACAGCAAATCCTGCAACACTAGAAAATGACAGGTTTTGGTGATTTAGAGAAATGCAATATCAATTAGATTGCTCAAACATGAATCTGTTATCCTCCCCCTATGCCAAGGAAGATGTTACCGAATGTAAAAACAAGATAATAGAATGGAGAAACAAGTACTCTGCTGATCCCATACACATTAATAGTATCATTTCAGAGAATGACTAAAGATTGCCATGAGTCAACGATTCCTCCTAAACATTTTGTCTAAGAACACCTACCATCCGCAGCTTGACTGGCAATGAGCAGATTAACATGCTTCAGTTATGATGAGAGCTCAGTTTGAAATAAATCAGCACACCAGGCATTAGTGTTCTCTCTGTGATACGGCAAGTCACTTAAAGAGTTATTTTACATACTCTCCATTTTCTGATGCAAGAAACCTTCATACAGAAGGTAAGGGAGTGTGGGGCAAGAGTTTTGCTGCTTGGGAAAAGCATTGCCTGGGAACTCAGCTGAATTAAACCTTGTGCTTACCTGCAGGCCAGTAAAACACGGGGTCCTACACATTTGCACATGCAAAGAATCTGATGAAGTAAGGTTTCAGAAACATAAGCCAGGTTCTTTCAAAAATCTGCCTGGCATCCTGTCAGCTCTGTAAAGAGCTGCTTGAGAACTCAACTCAAGGGCTTTGCATCTAGGATGACATAGTGCAAGTCTTTTTTGGCCCAGACTCCCAGCATTTCTGTAGTTTTCACTATCGTTGCAACTTCAACATCCCTGGAAACCCAAGTCATGGTCTCAGGGCTTCCAGGTTCCCTGGTTTGTGAAAGAAACAGGGATGCAAAGAGAAGAGTTCCCAGGAGCTGAAGGTTGGTTTCATATTTTATTTAAAAATTACATAGAGTTATTTTCCCACACACAGAAGAAGAAGGAGAAGAAACTAAAAGGAATTTCCTTTCCCTTGGAAACTTGAACGTTTCTAGGTTTTGTTCCTGTCCCAAGGTTTAATACACACTTACGAGCACACACATACACAACCCTAGCAGACTCTCCCCTCTTTGATCTGACTGACGGGGATTTCCTCTTAGGGTATGTCTTATACGACAGTAACTGCAGGATACTGATCTGGATGGATTTAAAATCTCATACAATACAACAGCTCCCTATTTGCAGCCTAATTAGATTTATTGTATACATCCACAGGAAACATCTCCATCCTGGAACAAGAAAAACACTTTGAGATCTGCTTGTGAAAACCTCTACATAGGGCTAAGAATTTTTATTCCAAGTGAAAAAGTTACACAGAACAGCCTTACATGTGCTTTTTTAGGTTTTTATTTTCTTTCGAATGTCTCAAATTCAAGTCTCCTTTCTAGTATTAATATCAATTGTAGCTTCACCCATCAGGCTATCACTCCTACCACTTTCTGCTTCAGATGATAGCAAACCGAGAATAAAATGCTTGTGAATGGTTTGTCTGCTGTAAATTATAAATATTTCACCTGTAGTGCATTGAGAGGTGAATTTAAGAGTTCGTTTCCTTTTAACTTCTGTTGCAGTTAACATGCAAGTCAAAGGTCTTTTGTATTAAAAGAAAAAAAAAATCTCTTCTTCAAAGGAATCTCATAAAGCATCAAGAACTGCCTACTGCTTTGTAAAAAATATTATACATTTAGCAATGCAGGTGCTCCAGGGATTCATGAGCCTTAACAGCATTACAGGGGAGTGATGGTGTGCATAGAGGACAGAGAGGAGCAAAGAAACAGTTGCTCTCTGAAATCTGGTTGGAAAAGAGTGAAAATGTAGAGGGAAACTTCTGGGTGGCCCAGAGAGCAATGCGAAGGGTAGCAGTTCTGTTTTGGGAAGTTTTTTCAAATTATTGAAACTGCTCTTGATTTTGAATTAGGATAAAGGTCCTTCTTTCCCAACAAAGGAGAATAGTAATCTTTTCTAATCAAACTTGTTTGCTTTAAGGACTCCATTATGTTTCATCTTGGGTTCTGAAAAAAACCTATCATCCATAATAAAAAAATTGAAAGAATCATTTGAAAATTAAAAACTTAAATTCATAGTTTTAAAAATGTGGGGTTTTTTTCTAAGAGTTTAAAATTTCCGTCATGTTAATGTCTCTCTGAAGGTTAATTTTCAGGGAAACTGCAACAAGTACTTGAATACACAGACCAATATTTTTCAGTACAAAACAACCTGGCTAATATACTCCTGATCAGCACCAATGCTCATGAAGTCATAAGTGAGACTTGCGATGATCACAGCTGCTAACCTATTTTAAACACTGGAGTAATAGCTGGGTGGATGAGGAAGGCATGGATCTGGAAGAGAGAGGGGGAAAACACAGCTCCACCCATTGCTTAAAGGGTGAATTATTCTTCTCTGAACCCTTACCTCCCTCCATGAAATTCACATGCTTGGACCATCTTCTGACCCGTGTATGTGGGTATGCGTATCTGTGAAGGGAGGGAGAGAGAAGAAGAAATTGCCTCGTGACATGGAGAAGCAATAGCATGCACAGAAAAAAGAAAAACTTACAGAAAAAAAAAATAATCTCTTTTTAAAATATGGACATGAAAACTGACATTTCTTGCTACCTCTTTATACTATAACTGACCTAATTTTTTTTTATTTCTTTTTAGTTCCTTTTTTTCTTTCCTATTTTTTGGTTGGTTTTTTTTTTTTGCCCTGCCATATGGTATTATTGAGGTATGCAATAATTTAGCTTCATTGCCTGCAAACTTTAAAATATTTCATTGATATTTTCACTGTACTGAGAAAAATCATCTGCAAATCCCAGCAAATGTTGATTGTTTCCATCATCTGTTAAGTTATGTGTCCTCATCCTCTTTATCTTTGATCTTTCAGTCCATGAAGCCTTGCTTTTATTTTACCATGGCTTTCATTAATCAGTCTGAGTGCTTTTACTAGCTAGTGTTACAATTTTTAATCCATTCCCTTATGCCCTTTTCTTGCTTTCATACAGACATCATATTGAGATATGCATTCATTTGAGAAAAATGATAGGCAGATTTTAAAAAAGGAGACCAAATCAATACCAGAAGTTCTTTTTTGTTTTTCAATTATTATTAGAATGTCTAAATTGTTGCCAAGGAGAAAAGAAAAAAAGGAAGGAGTTATAGGAAAAATAAAAACAACAAACGAACAGGTAAGGAGGAGATCAAAGATAGTTTCCTCATATTCTATCATTTCCATCATTACTGAAATTTCACGTTTCACGTGTGTAAGAAGAGAGATAGGCTATATACTGGTTGTTCTCTTTTCCTTTTTTTAATTATTCTGTGAAATCTCTATTTAAATAAAGAAGATGTATAGTAAAATAAGTCTTACTTCATAATGTGTTAGTCCTGATATCTATATTGAATATCTATATTGAGGTTGCCTTTATTGGAGAACCCTGGAGTGCTTTGCAGAGTACAGTGCCAGGCTTGCAATCCTGAGGACATAAATAGTCCCACTAAACTGAATGAGATCATTATTTGCATGATTAAATATCATAACATTAAATTGTACATAAATGTTACTCCTGTGGGTAGAGAGGGGGAAGGAGGAGAGGAGTGTGACATAAACTTTCAGGTGACAGAGGAGGAACGAATTCTGCCTGATTTCATCCTTCAAAAACCTTCTAGTGACAATATTATTTTTAAATGGCTTTTAGTGTTTGTGTGACACTGCCAAGACATTTAGTTCTATTAAAAAAAAAAATAAAATCCAATAGCAACAAAGATTGAATAACGCACGGTACTAATTTAGTGCCAACTGAGCCCTATCAAGACTAACAGGACCTAGGAGGTATGTGTGACATTACCTTGTTGGACTCCGAGCTCGTCCACCCTTCAGTGGCAACCAGAGATTTGGCAATCTCATCCCTCTCTGGCTCCCCAGAATGGTCAGGCTTCTTTCTTACCCTGCAGAGTCCAGAGCATTGCTACAGTGGGTCCCTGTGCTCAGAAAGACCTTGTCCCCTCTTGGTAGCCCTGCACTAAAGTGTCCAGTACTTCTGAGGCTGAGATTCAGAAATGTGCGCACCGACTGTTGTCTAAATGCACGGCACTACTTTGTCATCACCACTGAAGAGGGAGTAGGCTCACCAAACACACAGATGGCACAGAGCTGGGGAGGACTGCTGGCATGGAGGAGGACAGGTTTAGTATTCAACATGTTCTAAGCAAATTGGGCACACAAAATGGAAAAACTACAATGCATTTTAGCAAGGGCAAATGCAAGATAATTCATGTAGGCTGTTATGTACATATGGAGCAAGTAACACCTGCCCAGGCCTTGAGGACAGTAAAGAAGTTTCAGTAGGTCATCAGTTGTGGAAAAGTTCGTGAAGGGAGGAAGGCAGACATCTCACAGGGTGTATAAATAGCAGTGCAGATCCTAAGACACAGTTCTTAGAAATAGGAGATCTTTGCACTCTAGAACCAAGTTGAGTTGTGGGCATCTC
>NW_009636660.1:0-2021 GCF_000690535.1 Cariama cristata | reverse complement strand
GGGGGGGGGGGGGGGGAAGAAAATAAAATCATGAAACAAGGGTACAGAATCCAGAACAAAACAAAAAGAACAGAGATCTGGAAAATGTGACCCATTGGGAAAAATAATCAGGTATTTTAGCCTAAGAAATGAGAAACGGAAGAGGCAGCGGATGGAAGAGACATTAATGAAGTATGGATAGACTACTGCCAGGATAATCTGCTTTCCCTGTCCATGGTGGACAGGAAAAGAAGTGATGTGCTTAGTGAATGCTGCAAGGAAAATTCAAGTTAGATATGAAAATGATAAGGACAGAGAAGCATAGAAATAGACTGCCTGGGGAGGTACAGAGCCTCCGTCATAGGAACAATGGTTAGGGTACAGCTCACTCTGCCATGGCACCCAAGGACCCTTCCAGCACTGTGATTCAGTGATTACAGTAACATTAAAGAACTGAGAACTCCCCATCTTGGCTTCATCTTATCTCTTTTGAATGAGTGTCTCCTTAAGCTGCATTAAGTATTTGTCTCCTTTTCCTTTGATTTAGCATGATTTGTGTTGAGCAATCTGAATGAGCAAGGTGCTTTCTTTCTGTGCTCTGGGGTAATACCACCAATAATTATAATTTCTTTTATAAAAAAGAAATGCATAAGTCTTTATGTAAGACTTCCCCACTTATAGTAACATTTTAATCTTCAAGTAGCACTGCAATTTCCGTGGGATTTATCTAGGAGTAAGGATGTGTGTCTCTATTATTATTGTGAAACTAGTATTAACCCTTTCCAGGTTAGAGGAGTCATACTGAACCACAGAAAAGACCCATCCTTGTTCACAGAAACACTTCTAATTCCTTATCTGGGCTCTTGAGAGCAAGAATTTCCTCTGCTTATATCTGTACAAAACCTATTTCACACATGGGTCACAGACTTGGCTGGAGTCCCCAGATCCATTGCAGTGCAAATACAGAAACAATCAGTGAAATCCTTCCTAAATCTCCCTACCTTCCTTACAATAATAATAATAAAATATGAATTAAATAATGACAGTCAGGAGGCTGTTCATGGAGGCTCAGTCCCACTGAAAGTCAAGCATCACATGCCATGTTCGAGCACCCAGACTCCCAACAGAAACCAGAGCTCCGAGCAGGGTAGCACAGCTCCCTTCCGGGCAGTGCCTCTGTTTACACACATCCTCACTGCTGGCAGCAGGCAGCTGCACTTTTATCTCAAAGAATTCAGCAGGCATCACTCTTGTCTTTTGAAACACAAAGAAAACACCACTTGTTTAATTTGCAACAGTCTAATACATAGACTATTTCTGTTTCAGCTGCTTCTGGTCCCAGGGTTTGAGGTCCAAAACTGCCTTTCCCCTAGGACAGGGTTCAGCCACTTTAACAAGGTTTATTCTGGGCAGAGGAGGGATGGGAGAGGTAAAGACGGATACCTCCCATCCCTCTTCTCCAGGCTGTGCCACCATGCACAAAGCATCCAGGTTTGTTGGCAGAGATAGAGCCCACAAGCAGAGGAACAGGGACAATTTAACATTTTGACACAGAGGAGTGAGGGGTGGCTCTAACTCCATTCCCTGTGCACCGGACAGTTTCTTGCTATTTATCCAGTGGCTTTGATGTAGATGTTGATAGGATAGGAGCCATCAAACATACAAACACGCTCACTTAACACAGGGTAGTTAGACCGACGGTCCTGGCAGCGACAGCACCTTTCTCAGAGGGTCTGAGCTCGCCCCGGCAGAGGTGGAGTGGTCCCCAAGGCCCCCGCACCCTGGGTAGGGGCACTAACTCCCAGGCAAGGCCTGAGGCGGCTCTCCCTTGTGCCTGGGCAGAGGGATGCCCGACTTCAGCATCAGCTCTCACTTTAGCGTAACGGATGGACGAATCTGTTAGGCAATGCAGGACAGCCCGGGGCACCTATAGAAGTGCGGCTTGGAGAAACCGATCTGACACACGGAGGAGCCTCCTGGGACCAAGAAACCTGCCCGGGGCCCCCTCACGATCTGTCTCCCGCTGTCCCCCTCCCAGCGCC
>NW_009636659.1:25888-29094 GCF_000690535.1 Cariama cristata | reverse complement strand
GGCCCCGCCCCGCTCGGTGCGCCAGCCCGGGAGGCGCGTGGCGAGGCCGCTTCCGGTGCCGGCTTCTTCTGGAGTTACTCTTGTTTCACCAACCAGGAAGTTTAAGAGTGACGTTAAGGCAACAGCTGTCACGTTTCTCCCCGCCTGTGAATTGAGGTGTGGATGAAGAGTGCGACTAAGTAGCTTCTGACAACTAAGATCTAAGTTTTAGTTACATTTAGTTACATTTGAAAACATCTCAAGTTATGCAAGTGTGTTACAAGACACTAGTTTCATAAATACAATGAACTAGCTTTTACAAGGCTTACTCAGTTAAAGCTGGAATTAATACGCGTTTCGTACTAAGTCAGACCTTCAGGAGCCTTTGGTAAAACGGGCCAACGCGGTGCCTCAGTGAGGGTACCACGTGTTACACCGGTGACTGTTCCGGTAAACCGTTACGGGGTTGTCAGTCACCAGAGGGCGCAGAGATCCTCTGAGTCTCCCTGCTGTGACGGGGGCATGCGCTGGGCTGAAAGGCAGGACACGTATAAATGTTACTTAACTGCTGCATGAGCAGTCATACCAATGCCCCACCCAGGCCAGCTTACCGGTGTCCTTAGCCGACTTGTTTTGTAAGGACACTGCCTAGAAGTTATTTTATAACCAACCGTTACAAAACAGCCTCATTTTCCATGTTAAGAAACACCTTCTGTAACAGGCAGGCTGTTCTAGAATGGAAGGGTTTGAACTAACTGTGCTGAACTGTTACTCTTACTCATCCTTGGAATAAAACAGAAGTGGTTTACAAGATTAATAAAGCAGTAAGGAATCAGTTACAGCAGCAAACAAACCCACATGCATTTTGTGGCGCATCATCAAGCATTTTCTTCAAAATTCTCAAGATAACAATGTTGAAAGTGCTTTGAGTTGTGTAGAAACTGTATTTTTTTCCAAACAGGGAGACCGCAGGACAGCTTTTCATGGACACAACTCTCAGCCAGTGAGTGACTGTTATATACTCATAACTGCACAGTGATGGCCTCACTGGAAAAGGTTGAGAAGGAAATTTCCCAGAAACAGGTTACTCCACACAGTGAAATTTCTAGCACCTTCTGCAGTGCCAGAAATCCTAGTCAGTCTGTGGAAAGACTCAGATTCAGTGGATATTCCTGTGAATTCTTGTTGTTTGTGCTGAACATCAAATACAGAAGTTATTATACAGAGAAGCTAGTATTTAATGATAAACTACCAGATTCAGTCAGTAGCAAATACCTAAGTGAGAGCTGTTAAGAGAATAAATTTTTGCTGGAGAGACCTAGCTTGATCTTGTTTTTCTGACTCTTCCACCTCATAGGACTATTCCTAAACATTGTTAACATGCTAGTGATCTATCACAGTGTACAAAGTTATTTCTGGAAGATTGCAAATCAGTTCTAAAGCCATTGTAGTCTTAATACCCACTGAGTGATTTATGCAACTGGAGAGTTTTGCAAAGGATGTTAAAAATGGTAAGCATTTTGAGAGGCCTCAGAATGCAAAGATAGTTGTGGAAGATGGTGACCCTTAAATAGACACTGGCAATTCAGCAGATACCCACCTCCTATCCATTAGGCTATCTGTAGTCTCTCATCATTTTTTTTCTGTAAAAGAAATGTCAACTACTGGAAGCAAAGCAAAATGACATCTCCAAGAAGGAAGCATGCCAACATATGGTGCAGATTAAGAGCTAGATCTCAACAGCTCTTGCTCATATAAACTTCAGTTTATTTTAACAGGAGTTTTGTTCAAATAAATTTCTGTATTTGAATGGTAACAAGGGCTGAACTACTTATAAACCTAACTTTTAAAAGGAATAATAAAATTATAAATAATAAAGCCAGACTTTAGGAAAATAAAATACTCATTTGTAACTGCAGAGGAAAAAGTTGCACATCTTAAACATTAGAATTCTTTACATTGGTGATGTTGCATCTTGGGAATATTGTGTCCATTTTTATGACCAAGATTTTAATACTATAAAATTCAATGTCTTTTCCCCTATATGTTGACAGTATCTGTCTAATAATTGAAATCAAAGAAAACATTCTTTCAGTTAAGTCTGTCCAGTCCCAGGTACTACCAAGATGATCACTAAGGACCATAATGGACATGTGGTTCCTATAGATTTTGGTAGAGCAGTCTCCTTGGCATGACGAAGACAGACTTGAAATTGCTCTTGGAATTGGGTATGAAAGCACTCTAAGGTCCCATCCCAATGAATTTATTTGCAGAACAAGGCATTATGATTTTGTATTTACAGACCCATGTTTTTGAGCAGGGATGTGTGAGTTGCCCCATTTAAGTAGCCTCATAAAATATCCATAATTTTGACTGAAAAGCAGAAATGTCAGGAAATAGCTCACATACCAGAAGTCACATTATCTCCAGCATTAGGTCCAGATCATTCATGCACTCCATAATGGCTACCAAAACCCCAGACTGTCAAACCCACTCAGACTTAGAAAATTATGGGTTTAGCTTTCTGTAAGAAAAAATACAGGTATTGTGTCACACTTAGGAAAGCAAACATCCTGGTTCAAAGCCCTAATCCCAGAGCTCAACTAGATTACTCTGCAGTACAAAATGTCACTAAATTCTAAACTGAAAAGGGTTTGGTGACAATAGCAGTGATTCAAGCTGCACTTCTGAATGAAATGAACACAAGTCAGAAGCAGCATTCATAATGGATCACCACAACCAAATTTTACAGTGGTAAGATTGCAGATGACTGATACAGTGAAGAGTAAGTGGGGAAAGTTCTGTATTTAACTGCTGCACTTCCTTGCAATAGGCAGGATGTGAGCTCTGGTTGCTTACCCTGCTTTGTGTGTCACAACACTTGACAGTTTTCAGATTACAACTGAGGCAAGTTTACTATCTCATACGCTTGAGAAAAATATATTTGGAAGTGTGTTTTTGGCCCTGTCATATTCTGAAATATAGCTAACACTACAATAATACTGCGCCAGTTCCTTGATCTGAAATTAAAAGTTTTGATGTGTGTGAAATATTGGTATTCGCATGCAGTATTAATGAAAACCATTCAAAGGTCTTGCTCTTTTCTTGAGCTGAAAAATTCCCACTCCCTTTGTCGATCTGGCAGTTGTACTGGCAGAAAACTGACATTATTGATGTTTTCTTTTCCAGACATACATACCTCTTCAGTGACTTTGATTGTATAATTC
>NW_009636659.1:23245-25847 GCF_000690535.1 Cariama cristata | reverse complement strand
TTCAGTGTATGAGGCTGTTACAGTGCTTAGCTGTATTTTCCTGTATGTACTTCTTAAAAAAGCCTTGCTGAATAGCAAAGCTCTCTTTTCAGTGCTTCCAGAATCAGCTCTTTAATGCCTTGCAAGTCATTATACATCTCTGTATGAAAAGGCCACCTCAAATGGTACTTTTAATAAGCAAATACCCTTATTTCCAGAAAGCAAGCACAGCAACATCTCAGTGTAGGAGAGTACCAACTCCTTTAGTTTTTGCTCATACTTTAATAGGAGTTTTGTTCAAATAATTTTGATCCTTCCAGATTTCTAATTTGTATCAAAAGGAGACACTAATGGGGAAATGCCACCACTAGACAATGTATCATATCCTGAAAATATGGTGTGAGTTGCAAATGAGTTTACATGATTACACATTTATTAGGTCAGGACAGAGCTCAAACTATATATATATATATATAATGCATTAGCATCTAGATGCTTCAGTGCATCTCCTTCTCTCTTCAGAGAAAGATAGATGGATTAAAAATATTTCCTCTTCAATACTGAAAATGTGGTTTTATTGAAATAGCCAGCATTCTTTACTAGTTTTTGTCTCCTCTGCATGGCATTAGCTGTTCCACTGCTGATGTTGAGTCCTAACAGCTGCTTCCCACTGCTTCAGCAAGCTGGTCTCCCACTCCAAAACCTTTCACCGTCCTTCTTCATAATTGATGTAGTCCCAAATTCCTTGTCATAGCTGAGGTCTGGACTCATCATTTGACTCAGGTCAGAGGGAAGGGACAGGAATGCAGCAAACAGCATTTAAGCCCACTGAGCTCTATACCATCTTAAAGGTACCTGCCTCAATCAAGGTAGCTGCACTGGCAACCTACACTCTACACAACTGATTTCTCAACTTTTGTCAAACCTGTTTAAGCTGACTGGAACAGATGCCATCTGAGGTCAGCTACTCCCATTCTTGAGCTGCTGCTTGTGTTGCTCCAGCACAGCTGTTCATACGCACAGGATAAGTGCTACAAGGGAACAGTGCAGCTGAATTTCTGTTTTCTGCACAGCGAACCATAAATGGAACTGAAAAGTCACAGAAAGGCCATGCTAGTATTGCAGAGGAGGCAGTGAGGTTGCAAGAACAAGTGCTCAGGGCTGATTAAGCCAATGCTGTATACCCCCCAGAACGCCTACTGGAATCATAATTTGGTTTTAGCTAGACTTTCAACAGTTCTCTGAGTTCAGTGCATTTGTTCTACATCCACTAACAAACACGGACTTGGTATTTGGTAGTATTGTGCAATTTGATTCAACCCAAAATGAAACACAGATCAGTGTAAGACAACCAAACGCCTGTGTACGTTTCTATACTTTATCAGTCAACCAGGACAGTAATTTTTTTCTGTCCTTTAGTATTTAGAGCTCTTCCTCCCTCAGTTTGAAGAAAAATCAGATTATGGAAATAGCCAACAAATCCCTTTCCTCTAATGCCCCATGTTCTGGTGAAAATGGCGGTCAAGTTGCATATGAAACGCAAATAAAAATTTTTACAGATTATCATTTTCTATCCTGAGACTAATACCTATCATCCCTTAAGAAGAGGTGAAATAGCAGTAACCATATCAACTTTCAGAGAAAAGATGCAGGTCCATTTATTTTTATTCAGAAATAAGGTTGAATCGATTCATGCCTTCTGCGTGGAAAAACCACAAGAGGGGGCTAGATTTCCATGGCGTTCTCCACGTGACGCCGTGTGGCTTGTTACTCCATCAGAGGGACTTACTCTTCCACAAGCAAACTCACCTCGGAGTGTCCCCATCTCTAACCATTGCCATATGAAAGAGGACAAGATCCCTACTCTGATTCTGCATCCCAGCAGCAACCACTCTCAAAGGGCTGTCCACCCCTACATCCAGAGCATATTTTTCTGCCAAAATAAATTGTTCTCCTGCTTCCATGTTAAAATGTGATCTAGACGGAAATTCCTTGCTGGAAACAAATCAGAAGGATACATTCAGGCCCTTTTTTTTTTTTCAGTACTTCAAAAATATTAATGAAAACTCAACATAAAACCAATGAAACATCCCCAAAGAATAATAATAATAATAAGGTCCCTTTTATGGCCTTTAGTTGAGCCTGGATAATTTGGCAGAAACTTAAACCCACAAAAAAGACCTGACTTACTGCTGGACCAGTTTACTGACATTACTGGCTGCTTAGCCGCATGACTTCAGCAGCAGACAAATGGAGGAGACAGGAACGTATGGCCACAAACAGTCCTTTTGACAACAGCATGATCTTAGACCACTTTAAATAATTTCTGAAGTATAGCCTAAATGCCTTGCACATACGCACCATGGTATTTTACACTAGAGGGAATTGCTACCCCTCCAACATGCTAGTGATCTATACTCATCTTCTGCTAGTGAAAGGATAAAAAGGACTGTAATTGGCAATCTGATCTCTGACATAGGTAACCTACAATGAATAATAAACATATACATCCAAAAATCCATTGCTTCTGCCAATGCCTTACCAAAAGGACTGAAAAACCCCAGAAGTTTTCAGATAACACATACATAAATAACAATCTTCTAGCATCTTTGTGTGCTTACCT
>NW_009636659.1:0-23202 GCF_000690535.1 Cariama cristata | reverse complement strand
AATCCTGTGAGACACTAAAGATTCAGAACATCTGGTTGCCTGGCCAGAAAGTTTCCAAATCACTTTTTTATGCCAGGAATTTAAATCACATGGAAATCTATGGAATGGAAATAAAGGACAGAGCAGTCAGTTGCTGATGGGGCAGTATCAAACCCAGAGTCGTACCATTTGGTTCTATGTACTATTGCTCATGTACATGTCCATTGCAGAAATGAAATGCAGTGAGTGCAAACCACAACACAGAAGTTTGTCTCACGCAGCTTTTCCTGTCTTTTTGGGGAAAAAAAGATGACACAAAAGGCAGAGTGTATAGTGAAAATTATTCATTCTCAGCTGCCATATTCTCTTTCCTGTATCATAAAAAAGGGGATATATACTTTCTTCCTTCTTATGACTAAAAACAATAAGGTATTAACTCTTCCACAGATTTACATGCAGATTCAGAATTTGCTTTCCAGTATTGATTGCATAAAAGGATTCTTCATGGAGTTTCTTAATATGTATTATTTTTCTACCACTTAAATCTTTCATATATATGCATGCACACACAACTGTTGTACAAAGGCTGTAGTCAAAAAGTGCTGCTGTTCTCTAGCATGGTGATACAGGCAGTGTCGTGTTTTAACCCCAGCTGGCAACTAAGTACCACACAGCCACTCGCTCACTCGCCCCCCTCGCCCCACGGTGGGATGGGGAGGAGAATTGGAAAAAAGGTAAAACCCATGGGTTGAGATAAGAACAGTTTAATAATGGAAATAAAATAAAATATAATAATAATCACACAATACTGGTAATGAAAAGGGAGATAACAAAGAGAGAGAGGAATAAAACCCAAGGAAGACAAGTGATGCACAATACAATTGCTCACCACCCGCTGACCGATGCCCAGCTCATCTCTAAGCAGCAGTCGTCCCCTCCCAGCCAGCTCCCCCAGTTTCTATACTGGACATGACATTCTGTGTCATGGAATATCCCTGTGGGCAGTTCGGGTCAGCTGTCCTGGCCGTGCTCCCTCCCAGCTTCTTGTGCACATCCTTGTTGGCAGAGCATGGGAAACTGAAAAGTCCTTGACTTAGAGTAAGCACTACTTAGCAACAACTACAACATCAGTGTGTTATCAACATTATTCTCATACTAAATCCGAAACATAGCACTGTACCAGCTACTAGGGAGAAAATTAACTCTATCTCAGCCAAAACCAGGACAGTAAGCTAAAAAAAAAAAAAAAAGGGATATAATTTCTTAACAGTACTATTGCAAATCTATTTCCTGTTTCCAAATTATGCTCATTTCCTTCTCAGACACATTTAAAACAGTCTGGCTCCCCAAATAATTTCTTAGTTCTAAAATACCATATGATCTTTTGAAAGTCATCTGAGATTTGTTTGTGGGAATTAGGTCTCCATACTGGTGTTTCCACTCACTCAATAAAGCAGTCAAATTACTAACTCATCAACATTATTTACCAGGTTGCATAAATTACTTCAACACTGGACAATTATAGCAAATATGGTTTGGTCACGTTTTGCTGAGAGTCACTCTGTAAGGGTGACAGCAGATCAACAGAACAACAGCACATCCTTCTCTAACAAGGCTGCAAATCTGTCAGCTTTTTATCAGCTACAATGATTAGCTGCATTTTAGATAAGTACCTGCCCTACAGAAAAGACTAAGTTTAGAAGTCACATGCACTTCCTTTGCTCAGTTTTTACACACTAACACATTTACTCTGCTCACTATCTACACAAAGAGTTGCATACACAGATCACAGGACTTTGCTATCTATGCCAGTAAGTTTGCATCAAGAAACCTAGAAGGGGTAAAAATTACATTTAATGAACTTACAAATATTTATTCATGCAAATTTAAGTGTCAAGAACCTGCTGTGACAAATATTATAAATTCCTAAAAATCAACAGATGGATAATTTTTAGTAAATAGTTTTTAAAATGTGGCTTTAAAAGTGTATATGGTAAGTATGTAGCTACTAGGAAGAGGGAACCTTTGAATAACTGATAACATAGGAGTACTTCAAAAAGCCTTTTGAAAATCTAATGAGGCAGAAAGTTGAAATTATTTTGGTGAATGAGTAGTGTCAATGGTCTTACATTATCCATGCTAAAAAGCATTCAGAGCATCTTGATTAGGTTTGTAATCATAGCTGAAAAATGCAGCTATTTTCTCTCTGCTGTATGATCTGTTCTTTGTAATCATAAAGCTAAAATCATATTCAACTTCATTTAGCATGAGGTTGACCTCATCTACTGCTAAAAAGCAGGCAAAACCATTTTGCCTTTTCATTTGAACAGATACCTGAACCTTCTCTATCCAGTCAAAAAAGAGCTGGTGCTACCAAGGTGATACTTTTTTAACAATATTTCTGAAGCAGTCAACCTGAATGCATTGTTTGATAACTGTTTTTAAAGAAACAGCGGCTTTTTTTTTCTATTCATAAGTATCTGATTCCTGCACCAAAGGACTGTCTTAATCTAAAATAAACACCACTCACAATCAGTGGAATATGCTGGGTTACATGTACTGTCTGTGTATTGTCCACTCCTTACACGTGATGCCTGACATGCTCAAGAACAGTCTTTTAGACTTCAATTTCCAGAAGTCCTCGTCTATGATGAAGTAGCTTTTCTTTCCTTTGCAGATACTTGTCACCACATATGCAATTCTACTACATAACTCTCAGTGACATGATTTAAATAAAGCATGTACAATGTCTCAGGTAAAGGCAGACTGAGATTTCAAGACAGAAAAACCTGAGAAAAATCCAGAGTGCAAGCTTCTACTATAGTAAACTGTTGTCGATCTGTGCATTAAATGTCAGATAAGAGCATTTGGTTCTTTAGCTATGGAAACAGTGAAATATGCCTAGGATAGCATTCACAGAATGTAATTTAGTAAGCTGTTAACAGAAGGTGATGCATATTTCGGAAAGATTTAAAGTAGTCTTTGGTTGAAGAGAGAATGGCCTCTTCGTCTTGACCATGGAATTGACTTTTCTTGGAGAATCTCTGAAAGGCAGAGTTGCAGTCAGAAACTACATATGAAAGAGATGTATAGATCCATCAGATTCTACCCTGGATGTCCCATACTACCCACAGAGGGAATGACACACCCCAGAGAACCCCTTTTTGAATTTACAGGATATTCTGACCGAATGTCACAGGATCAGTAAGCAAATTCATGTACTATTCCACTCATGCTTGAAGTCATTCTTAACAAATAAAAAACGAAAAATTTGTGATAAGATCTTCAGAAACCTGTGGCCTTCTGACTGTGAAATAGCAGCACGGTATATGAACTGCTAATTGATGATACTGCTACGCTGCTGCTAAAGCACACTCATTTTTAACTAATTGAAGCTAAGAACATCAAGGAGAGATTGAGTTTTTGTTACCTAGCATTTAATGTCTCTCCCTTCCCCAAATAACACCCACACCTTGAAAAAAAACTGCAAGCCCTACAACATCCTCCTCCCGTTCCCCCCCTCCTCCCAAGAAAAAAATTAAAATTAAACCCCAGACATTATCTTTGCTTCAGAATATTTAGTTTATGTTAGGGTATATTAAACATGTGCATTTACTAGAATGATCTGGCACTAGCCCTGGAACAAATATTTGATTTTCAGATCCCTTTTATTTTATTCTTCTGCCATAAAATGTCCTAAGAGGCTTAAAGCTGCACATTTTCAGAGTACTGTTGCCTCATATGCAAAGCTGGCCAAGTACCTTCCTTATCAAGCATATGATACATCTACAGCAGTTGTGAAACATACTATCTAACACTGTCTACACTATCTAGGCTCTAATACTGTTTATATAATTTGAATGCAAACAATTATTTTTCTTATCAGCTTTCTCCCCCACCTGACAACATACAAAATGTAAAAAATAAATGTACACACAGTCACACACAGCTGGCCATCTCATTGCCTCATCATTAGCATACTGGCTACTCTTAAGGTTAGGTCTTCCACCTGCTATCTGTGGAGTTTTGTTTTAACATACTCAAATTGCCATAGTGAAATGATATACCATATTATATAGAGCATTTGCATTCAAGTTTTGCAGCAGAGATCTTAAACAGGTAGTACGTGGCCCTTAAATGGCTTTTGGCTAGTAAATGATTTGGTTTCAATTTAAAAACTGACTCAAAATTTCTAACAAGGTATGTGCTGTATGGCTTGTTAGAACCATTAATTTTGACCTTTTTTCCTTTTTATTTTTTTTTAAAATCGCGCAATTTCCTTGACTTCCATAGTTCAGGGAGTTTGATTATGGCTATACAAACAGTTCCACCTTGTCCGTGTCATTAGTGGGAGCAGCAGCTGCCACCGGCTGTTTGACTTAAGTGGAGATACACAATGGTGTACAGTTCACGGATGCAATATGACTATTCTGTTGTCTGGGAAACAGTCTCTTAAACTCTGCATAATATGACAGTTACCAGCCAGAGAATGTTTTTTCTTGCAAGCATCACAAATGTGCATGTGATCAAGTAGGCAGATGATAATCACATGATATCACCCACAAGTCATGAGCCAGCACACTAACAGCACAATTCAAGACAAAACCACATATTTTAAAGTACTTTGAAATTGGTGATGATTTTGTGTTGTTTGGAAATAATCATGCTTCTCCCCTTCATCTGAACCTTGTTTAATTCTAAAGACGACAACATTTCTTACAAAAACACACCACGCTATCAAACATTTGTTGAATGCAACTTTCTAATGCAAAACCTTGAAGATCCAGTGATGACAGGTCGTGGCTATAACATATTACATGTTAAAACACAAACGTAACTCATGGTCTTCAAACCTTGCTCCTGTATCCAAAATTTATATAAAGCTCTGTTTCAGAAATCTTGTACTCAATCAGCTATCTTTTGACATGGTTTAAAGAAACTGCTACCTGGAAATAAAAGTTCAGAATTCTTCATACACAAACTACTGTTTGAAAGTGGTTTACTTAGTCATCAGTGCTGATATCTTAACTATCACAGAGACAATTATCAGATCAATTATAAATCAAACTGTCTTGAGATACCTCTACCTTACATCTGTCAGTGGCTGACCACAGAGCTATGATGAAAGCAAGCCATTAAATCATTTTTGTTCAAAGTTTTGTGGGCCAGAGAACAGGTGGATCCTGGGTTTAAGTCTATTTATGCTGTCCTTAGTACTGGGATTGTATTTGCCACCTCTTCAGGAGGGGGAGGATCCAGTCTCGGCAATCAAGAGCACAAGACTTCATCTCTGGGACTACAGTCCTTGGATCTTTAATAGTAACAGCAACCTAAGGCTCAGTCCCAACCTTCTCAGCTGTGCTTGACACAAGGAATTCCTAACCCCAAACTGAGAAGATATTCTGGTGTTTGGATGGAACTGACAATCCACAGAGAAACAGCTAGCCTGAAAGTAAAAAAATTGCACCAGAAAATGGCCCTTCTCCTGGGGATGAGGCACTCCAACAGTTTAAAAGTTTTGGTATCTTATCAGACCAGTAGTAGCTTCCTGTTTGCAACTTCACTGAAAATACGTATCTTTTCCAAGTGTCTTCTGAGGGTTTTTCATGAGTTTATTTCATCCAACCTAAGGGATAAACTATGAAAGAAAAACAAAAAATATTAATCAAATAGGAGAGTTTAAGATGGAAACATAATGCAAGTGTCGTCTATGCAAATAAAGTACTGTTCATGTACAGTTGGGACAAAAGTCTTTTCTTTCATGGTATTCTCTAATAAACATTTTAAAGTAACAAACGGATTCCATAAAATCTTCATTACTGTAAAAATAATAGATTTCCATTTAGGAAAAATCAAAATCAAAGGCAACAAGATGGTGTGATCAAAATTAAGTGGCAGAGTCCAGATAGATAAAATGCCTGAATCTGCACTGTACTGTAACCACTATCTGACACTTACTACAGACTATGGATTTTTTTTAATATACTTAACTGTGAAATATTATAGCACTTAAGGAAAATGAAAAGAATACATGGGAAAACTTATAATCTTGGAAGCCCTGTGAAAGAACTCCACTATATTCTCTAGAACTGTCCTGATCCAAAGCCAAACACATTTAACAGGCTTGCACAAGCCTGGTACATACAGAATAAGAAAATTTGAGTAAAATTTATGCAACAACTTAAAGAGGATCTAAGAATTTAGTATTACAAGAACATAAAATACATTTATAGAACAGTACTTCAAGCGTTGCACTTTGTTAAGAATACCAAGTTAACGTCATCACAGCCTTAACTCCTACCTGTGCATGTAGTATACCTGCAAAATCACACACTTGTTTTTGTCCATACTGTTACATCTTACTCTGTACCAAGAATGGAAAGCGTTCCATGCACACAACGGTTCTTAGATACGGAATTTAGGCATAGAAACTTGGACTCTTCTAGGCCTTCCCTCAGCCCCATTATTGTTATTAATTTGTGCAGCTTCATTAGTGATGATTGGTTAGAGAGCACTTTGAGAGACAAAAGCTTTTTGATCACCGTACTACCTACACTTAATGCCATGCAGAAACTAAGCTGTATACTAAGCTGTCTGCAACTTAGTGTTTCAGCAAAAGCAGTAATTAAAGGAATAAACAACATGTATAAATGAAAAAAAAAGTTAAATTCAAAGCACTGAGAAAGCATCAAACTTACCATAGTATGATTAAGCCAACTTGGATTAATGCCATCCATCTCTTCAGAATATGTATACTTTCTCTGTTATATGCGTATAGAGTCCAAGAGATTAACAGCCACAAACTGAAGTTAAAAATATTTTTAAAAGGAATAAATATTTGCAAAAAGTAGTTTTAACAGTGACTAGTCTTCTCACAAAACAACCATTTAAAATGTAATTTTTCATATCTAGTTCTTGCATAGTATACATTAATGCACTTTCTTACTAGCTGCCTCAATTTATTTTTTTCTCTAAACTTGAGTCATTTAAGAACTACTTCAAATTGCTGCACAAGTGAATAATATTTCTATCAGTTCTACTGCACTAAACCAATAGGATATGCATTGCTTTTCCAGCGGTTCATGACTAATAAGATGGCAAAACTGGAGCTTGATCTTCTTGGTTAGTGTCAATATATGGTTTTCATGCTCAGAAATAAGAATAGTTTTTATATACACTTTCTACTGGTGACAAATTCTGAGCATACAGCAGCTCTCTGAAACACATAAAATACTGTAAATCAGTAACTATTAGAAATCAAGGTCTATATAAAGGTAAGATGAAGAGTATAGGAGCTACAGGAGCTTTTCTTTTTAATAAAGATATGCATACTATGTATCTTCTAAGTAAGGGGCTCCCAAATGTACAGTGTCATAGGAACAGAAAAAACAAATACTGTCTGAACAGCTGAACACTCCCCTGAGCATATGGACTCAAACAGGGACTGATGCCGCCAGATATATTACCAACGAAAGCAGCAGGCAAGGCAAGTGCTAAGTAAAACTATGATGTTAATAAAAAACCCTCCACAAAGCTTCATTAAACACAGAACTTGGAGACAACCCAGTATCAGAAGCAATGAAAACTTACTTAATTTGATTACTCCAAAATCAATGTTTGTTCCTTTTATAAACGTGTATTTCAGTGTGTCATGTATATCTTAATCCTTGCTCATATACTTAAAATTAGAGGAGTACTTTCAAAACCATCTGAACACTCATACAAGGGATCTGCACAGATTTAAACAAAAGTTAACTACATGTAAGAATGATCCTTCTGTAGAAAAGTGATGGTTAATATTCTTTTTAGTTCAATGATTATTTATCTGATTATTTAAATAATTGTGAGGATCAAAAACATTAAAAAAATGTTTGCAGAATCAGAACTTCAGCAAACCTGAGATGATGAATCTCTTCTCTGCTCACTTAGAAAATACTTTCTTCAAAAAGTAATTACTACCTCATCTGCTTGTAGGCTTTTTTTCAAAAGGCCTATATTGAGAGTATGGTATATTGTCTGTTTTTTAATTACTATGTTTTCTTGTTGCCTCTGAGAGAATCTAGTCAGCATGGGCATGCATTCCAAAAACTGAAATACTAAAAAATAAATTGAGAAAATCTGTTTTCTGAAAAGCTATGGCTATAAATGGAGAGAAGGAGAACAACAGTTAGCCTCACTAAAACACAGTTTTTGGAAGATGAACAAAATGGGATTATACCTGTCAGCTTTGTTAGTTAAATTGAGCACATCAATTTTTTCTGTCTTTTCAGAAATAATATGAGAAAGCACTGAGAGCTCTGACAGTTCATGGAGACTACTTACTAAGCCAACAGGGAATACCAGCACTGCAAAGATGCAATCGTTCACAGGTTACAGTCTGGATAACAAACTCATCTCTTTGGCAGTTGTGAATGTAAGAACAAAATAAATTATGACACCTACCCCAAACAACAAAGCTTGTAGAATCTAAACAGGTAAAGAAATGTTAAGAAAAAGGTATTTTTTTCAGTACTTTATTTTTGCTGTATTGATTTTCCAGGGTAAAAATGTGAAAGTACCTAGCAATTTGTTGTCCTGGAAATAAGTGGCATTCCTTTTCACTTGACTTGAATCTACTTAAACATTTTCCAGGTTTCGACACATTTATTTACTAATATTAGAGAGGCTGTAAATATCTTGAAGGAAAAAAACGCAATTTTCTGTGTTGACATCTTAATTGGCCCGTTACATATCCCAAAAGTGGAATGCCAACAATTTTCCCACCAACTGAGAGTTTTCCTGTGAGTTTAGCGTTGGCCTACGAGCTGCTGCCCGACAGCTCCTCATTGCTGACTGTGCTCTCAGACTGCAGAGTCACGTCTGTGCCCAGAGCAGTGCGAGTTCTAGATTGAAAACCTTTTTTGGGCATGGAGATTCGACGGACTAATTTTCGATGTTCTTTAAGCTGAACTCAAGAACACAGTCTTTAGTAGTTTGGTTTAGGAAAGGAAAAGTGTCTAAGGAATCAAATTCAAGGCTAAATTAGAAGGGCATAACATTACTCTATTTAAATGATGATAAAAATATCGCTGAGGTATCATTGCATCACTGGCCTTATGAGGGGAAATTAGCTGGGTTTCAAAACTGACATGTTTCTGAGTAGTTTTTGTTTCCCTGATTCCCTGAAGCTCAGTGGAGGTACCTGAGTTTTACCAATGCATTCATTATGTTTGGATGTTTCCTTTATACTATGCTATACTATGATAAATGCTGTCTATAGTTGATATCTTTTCAGATTTTCAGTGTTAGGAAATGTTCCCATTACAAGCAGTAATAACTAGTATTTTGTGTAGGAATAAAGAGGAAGGATATAACCTTGGTGCAGATGATTTTGATTAAAAAAAAGAGATACAAGATAAAGATAAAAAGTGTGCATTTAGAGTCTTAAATTGCAGTAACTAAATAGTATAGTCAATATAATTAACCAGGAAGCTATTTACATCTGACAAGTTAAGTGATGAATGACCACTAACTCAAATAAAAACTTGTAATTGTGTCACAGATTCTCCCAATAGCTTTATTCAAGAAAATAAAGAAACACTTATGCCCACAGAACTCCAGTGAAATAAGTAAGTAGTAGTATCTAAGATGTTACAAATATGAAAATGTTGAGGAGATTTTCTCAAAGCTCTAGGATCAGCTAAGGACTCAATTCCCAGGAAAATACTAGTGGGTGTTGAGCTTCCAACTCACATGTATCTTTTTCACAATCTGTCTTAGATGGCTTTTCCAAGACAAAAGAATGGTTCATCCTGGGTTAGAATTTAAGAATTCACAATTCCCAGTTCAGTCAACTAAGCCACATTTTCTCACTGTACCTTCTTATGCTTTTTATTTCATTTCCATGCATGCATGCACATAGGATATGTGTGCAAAGGAGTCCTTGCACAGAACACATGGCTTAAAAATTTGCTTTCCTGAAGTAGTTTTACTAATGATTGTTGGGGAGAACAGACCATCTTTTTCTGCAAACCTTTGCAGATGGTAGAGATTTGGAAAGGCAGATAATTATTGAAAGGGCACTGTAATTTTAATGTACATTGTTCTAATGCTGTATTTTTAATTTGAAGCAGCCTTGAGGTGTTTTCTAAATTACTAAATACTTCAGAGACTTAGTTTGTATTAAAATGAATCCTGAAAGGGTAGTTTAGTAATGGATCTTTACAAACACAATAATTGAAATATATAACATGAGGACAGCTGTTAAGATGACGGTTTCCATAACAGCACACATCTACAGTAACATCCACAATGACAGAGGATACTGTTTCTATGGTAATAGAATGTCTTAGCCTCAAGGATGCCCAGAAATCCATCATGAAAAGCAGGGACTAGTATTTTAGATTAAAGGGACTTCCTCATTTATACTTATCTGTGCCTAGCCACTTGTCACCTTTTTCTTGTACCTAGATTGTAAACTTTTTAGGTTGGTGACTCTCTTTAGCTTGTTTTTCTAAAGAAATAGGTGACATCTAGTCATTCTGTCTGTCCCCTTACAACTTTTTAAACTGTTGGTTAATTTTAATCAAGTTAGACTGTGGGACTGGTATGGGTCTACTGACTGGGACTCAGTAGACAGAGTGCAGAAACCCAGAGTGGTGACACCACTGGTGAGGAGTCCGTACGGTGAATTCAGTTGCTTTCTGTTTGGCCTGCTGCTTGGCCAGGCAGCCATGGCTGGGGATGCCTCCTAATTAGGGGGTATGGGACAAGCTGTGCTAAGGCTGAGGACAGGAGGAACTGGAGATACCAGAAAGGAAGGGTAAGGGTATAGAATATGCATTTATGGTGCTTTGTCAACACTTCAAATAGGCAAGTAAATCGTAACAAATAAATCAGAAACGTTAGAAGATGGCATAGTAAAAATTTCAGCATGGTAGGAGTGTGCATACAGACACAGACAGACAGACATGCAGATCAGCCTTTCTAGGAATTTCAGTTTTTGTCTTAAGAAAACATGAGTTGTGCCCCTGCTAAGTAATACAAGTTCTTAGCAGCACTGGTGCTCTCAATTCTTTGTGCATTTTCCATGTTCCTGTATCCTGAGTTGGTTAGATATTTGGCTGTAGAAATTCTCCCAGATTATTCTCCTGGGGTCAAATTTACAAAGGCTCAGAAATATGTTAGATGTTGGGGTTAACACCTAGCAGATTCACAACAGAACCTCTGTGCTTCTTTGCAGGTGCTCATCAGAAATTAAAACTAATACAACTAAAAAGCAGACTATTTTCAGTATTTTCAGCTCATATTTTGTGCCACGATGAAGGCATTTTGGAAATTCAGCTTGTGCCAAATAAATGCTCATTCAGTACAGAGTAATTGCAGCTCTCTTCATTACATTACCACCCTATCACCTGGTACTTTAGAAGCAAAGCATGGTCAGGGAAATGTCCAATTAAATGTTATCTGTCACATTGCATTGTGGTTATTTAAGGGATCTTCAGTAACTTGTGACAAGAAGAACCAACAGCCTAAATCTCCACAGTTTTGCATATAATTTATTAGCATGGACAGAAAACTACATTTAAATATAATAACCGATTGCCCATTCCTGTTAAGAACTCAATGCTTTAAGTTAGAGTACCATGTATAGAGTTTGAGGGCAGTGAGTGTTTGGATGCATGTACCCAGTATTTCAGGATAAGGAGATAACAAATGTTAATAGCTGAAAAACTGCTGATACAGTTTTGGTGTCTGCTTTTGAAAATCACAGCCATTAATGGTGTCAATAAATTACAAAAAGTCATGGTAATCCAATTACCGCTATTTTAAAACACTAAGGTTCCTTTGTAGCTATGGAAACAAAAATGCAGACTTTAATGAGCAAGGGGGAAAAAACCCTGGTGTTTCCTTGACAACAGATAAAAGCATAGCTCCATGAAACCCAAAGGAGAGAATGACAGAAATACCTTTCACTGTGACATATAACTGAAATTCAAGTCCAGTGCAATAATATATTTCACTCTGCCAGGAAGCTACAAGTACTCTTTTCATACAACCACTTCCCATCTTTATATTGAAGTTATCCAGTAGCACGAGGCATTCTGTATGCTTCACTGAACATCTTCGTGAGGGTAAGAATTAAAATGGCATGTTAAATCCTGTGATAAGAACTGGAACGCTTTTGTGGCGTGCATGGAGCAGATGAGTGTTGCATATAGCAAGCTGAAAGAACTTTTCAGACAACAGGCATGAGACATACACAATAGGTGCCAACCCTGAGTTTGACCTAGTGCTTTGCAGCGTGGATGTGACTAGTGCACTCTACAGAAAGCTAACCATGGGCAGAGTGGACACTACTACTGTACACCCAGGGGTTAAAGAGCGGGTGTTCCCTCGAGTGCATCATAAATTCTGTGTACATATATATAGTACCTCTTTTCCCAGTGAAAAACTGTATAAATATTAGGTAAGATTATGACACAGGAAGGGATACAAGGAGTGTGCAACTTTAACTTAATTATTATCACTTGAAATTTAGCTGGCAACTCTCACATAATCCAAAAATATTTTTGTCAGAGGAACTCAACATTGTTGAAAGACAATAAAATAATAGAGGAATTGTGATAGAGGTAAATAAGAGGACAGCAGTAAGATTACAGGGCTATTTTTCAGTGGGTAGCATACAGCATAATAGAATATTGAGATGTAAAAAAAGTTAATAAAAGTAATAAAGAGAAGAGTTAATTGGCAAATTTCCCATAGGCATTTTGGAAGAACTGAATCTTCAACAAAAGGTCTTCCTTCAACTCTATCCAGCTTATGGTATTAAGAGCATCCCTTCATAGTGGGAAGGAAAGTATATCAGTTCAAAATCCTAGATTGTTTTGTGTCTATAGCAATAAAGAGCTGGATGCTAAGCTACAAGAATGTAGGGTTTCCTTGACAACATGTTGAGAAAAAACACAACCACATAAAAACTTAGGGGGAAAATAAAAAAAATAAAGTTGAGATGGCTGAATGGTGTGGAACATGGGCTTACCTATGTGATTGATACTGGTCTGGGGTCATGGTGATGGGAGTGCTGTTTCCACAGTTCTAGTTATTGATGCTTCCTTTTACTGTTTTTGACATTGATCTGAAAGTTGGTTCAAATGATCGATGACCCTGTCAAATTCTAGTCTCATTTTCTGTAAAGTATATTTAAGTTAGCGTAGCTGGTGGTTTTTAGAACATTTCTGAATACTATCAGAAGTTCTGAAGTTATCTGTTTCTCTATGACAAATAAGAAACAGGTGGAAAAATTAGTATGACTGTACTCTAGTTTGTGCATGTGTAAAAACCAGCTAACCTTGCTGACTTTTTGAGTTGAAGTAACTGTTCCTCTGAAAGTTATTTTGCTTTTAAGTGCATCATAACTGTAATTACTCATATTTATGATGTGATATGCCCGAAAATACTGTAGCTCATTACTCAAGCATTCTAAAAGGCCTGGAAAGACCCTTCATATTCCTCCTGCAAAACATGTATTTTGTAGAAGAGACACTATAATGTCCTCCACTTTTTAACCTTTTAACCGTCAGCAAAAGAATGACTTGAGCAAGGAGCAGTAATTGCAGCTTTCTTCGTTACCACCCTATCACCTGGTACTTTACAAGCAAAGCTAGACTCGCACATCTGCTTTTTCTCTCAGATGTCTAAGTTTTTTCTTGGGTTGTAGACTATCCTTGTGAATTAATCCATAAAAGAGTCATTCACTAGGCCTGCTTATGCTGAGTTAATACTAAAAAACCAAACCAAATAAACGCCCAAATCAACCCTGCATGATGATTCAGCATTTAGAGCCTTACCTAAAACACATTAAATCTAAATCTGGAAAAAAGGTCTGTGGGATTTTAATGGAAAATGGTTTGAGGCTAGCTTTTGTCTTTTTTTTTTTAATTTATTTTCATTCAGGTGAGTGTCTGCATGTACAGCCCTGCTGTTGGGGTGCAAAAATAACCCAAGCACTTTAAATAAGAAATTCAATTCTTAGTGAAATACTTGGGTTGTATGCACAACCAGCTGAACCGTTTCATTTTTATGATTGCCTTAGCATTTTGTCAGCAGCCCTTGAGTCTTTTCCCTATGGGATCCATTACTTTTGCCTTGTGTTTTAGTTTTCTTCTTTGTACTGGCTTTTCTTTGGCAAGTAGACCTGTGTTTGCTTCTAACGAAGCTATGTCTCTCCCTTCTGCTGTTCAAGCACATTTTTGTCTTTAAGTTCTTTTCTCTTGGACTTTTTTTTGGTACGGCCTGACCAATATGTGAGGGTTACACTCGTCTTTACGGTGGTGGTTCTTGCTGTCTTGACAAATAGACAAAAGTGCCGTATGAATCTTAGTAGTTGTTAAGCAGTATTGATATGAGGGTAATAGCTGGCTGTCCAATTTACTAAATCCTTTAATTCCTCCTGCTTTGAATGTTTTTTTATATTCAAATTTTTCCAGATTTTGAATACATGCTCTGAAAGAATCTGTCAATTTACAGAGCTGTGATCTTTGCGGGAAAAAAAATCATGTTAAGTACCATGGCAGAAATGTGCCTTTGGTCAAATGAAAGTTGTGTAGGCAACCATGATTGCTGTACATTCAAACTTAAGAGTTCACATCTATAAATGAAATATTGCTATCTGTGATAACCAATAGCAATATTATATAATGATTCTTCATGGGGATTAGTCCTCAGAGAAGGATTCGGTGCATTTAAACATTCCAGATGTTACTTTATCTGCAGCAAAGTAGCCAGAAATTACGAATGCTGCAGTGACTTGGAAATACGACTACTACAGAGTCACTATACCTAGTTATCCATGACACAGAGACAAAAATGAGCAACATATACCTTTCAGAGTTACTGCTTCAGGCTATGTATTTTGTTACCACACTTTTCAAACCAGCTCAAGAAAATTGTAATTAATTTTTTTTTAAAAATACAAATTATAGTAAAAGATTCAAATCATACTAGTCATTAATAATGCATAGTGTTTAACTGGGCAAAAAGTGTCTTCATTGGGCACACAGTACACAAAGATTAATTCAGAGTTTAGAGAAAGACAAAGTAATAAAAAAGGTAAAAATATGTCTTTTTTACTTCTATCCACACAAAAAAATTACAATGCTAGGAAAATTACCAGTTTTGCTGAACTGATTTAAGCAATTTGAGTTTGCAATCTACATCATGTTGTACAATTGCACTCAGTCTGCATGAATGCAACCCTGCTGGGAGCCATATTTCTTTTCTCTCTAAATATGCTCTTTTCTGTATCAGCTGAGCCCACAGACATTTCTCTGGCAAAATTTTCGTGGAGCTGACCTCAGCTGTTAGTTTATACATGAAAGAAGAATTTAAGCTTCTACTGTGGCTAGTAGTCAGACCCCACTTAATACCAAGTTAGCCTGTACTTCTATGTATTAGCGGTAATACCTCTTTGACAGTTTTACCAGATAGATAGAGAACTGAAGATACTTTTTCATTCACTGTAGTGTGATTCATTGTTCAATTACCTTTATCAGATTCTTTGTTAAAGTTTGGGATTAGCAGTCTGAAGTCCTCAAGTCCAGTCATGCTATTTTTACTCACACACTGAATTCTGCCGATTTGGCATTCAGCACTGGATCCTCGACACCGGGAGCTCTGAGCTGCTTGCTTCACACTGCTGCCAGGATGGGGTGAGGAACTGCCAGTGATACTGTGCCCTAAATAGCAGTACGGACATCATGAAATGTCTCCTCTCTTTCCCATCTCCCTTTGCCTATGTATCCAGTTGCCCTGCTTTTTATTGTCAGCAGAATACCAAATGCAATAGAAATCCTGTTTGATTTGGGGCTTGTTTGAATATTTGAAAAAAATACACACCTAAATCGTTACACTCAAGAATGCATATGCCTTGTGTGCAAGCACATGATTTTCAAGCTGGATGTCTTCTCCCATACATACACAAAGTTATGCATTTAACAAGTGCTAGCCCCTTACTATCATGGAGCAGCCAAGTCATAAAGGTTCCTTGAAGTTTTCAAACTCCTTTCTAAAACTGTTTTGTCTCTGTTTCACTCTTTGTGGTCAAAAATATGTTTGAGAAGTTGCAGTTTGACAAACAACTTCCACGTGTCCCTCTCAACAACAGTGTATTCATGGCTGTTTATATTCACCCTGTCTTGTGCCAGCAATTATATTTTAGCTTAAATAGCATTTTCCTCTCATTCCCCATGATATTATAGAGAACAGCCCCTTTGTGTCACTCCTGTTGGTCTCCTTTATATCCAGCAGTTACAACAAACATTCACATCTGTTTTCTAATTCGGATCAGTAAGCCTGATGTATTGCTAGACTACTGAACAAAAATGGGCTGCCAGGATGTCCCGTTTTTTTCTTGGCTGTGTTTTGTGGAATATTCAAGGGAAGAGTCATGGTCTAAGATTTCCTACCTGGCCAGTTGTGGAGTGGCTGCTATGTCTAATTGTACCATGCTACTCAGTGCTACCAAGATTTGGGTCTCTATTCAGCATGTTCAAAGGCAGAAATATAGGTGTCCTCTGAAGACTTTTAGTGTGGAAATCTGGATGCCTTTTGCAATACAAGCTCTTGTAGGTTAATTAAAAAATAGCAGCAAAAATCGTAACAAAATGTTCAGACTATGTAAATTCAAAATCCTTCCTAAATACTTAATTTACCTTTTTTGATTTAGAGGCTGAGGAAGAAACGTGACTAGATTACATCTGTTAAGTTAAAAAATCCCAACAAACAAAGCTTAGAGAAAGATAAAAGAAAAAAAGTAATAATTTTTCATTTGTGTCTGATGGGGTTGTGTTTTTTTTTTTTTTTTAACTGTTTGCAAATCTTCAGTGTAATGGTTTGAAACCCAGTCGTGTCATTTCTTTACGCCCACACACAGAGCTGCAGTAGTGCAGACACTGTAGCAGGCAAACCGTATTACCAGCATCGGCCATTAAAACTCTTCCTACACCAAGCGTGGGCTGACTTCACCCCCTCCTCTCTTTGCACACACCCCACCACCCACCCTTCAATTTTCAAATGCTTTTAAAAAAAGAGAAGAGAAAGACACTGAAAAAAGAAAACAGGATGCTTCTTTTGTTTCAACGCTATTCCAGAGACCTGAACCTCTCCACCTGCCTGTGAACTGGCCACCTAAAGGTTAGCAAGTGTTTTGTTATCATTTTATATAGACAGAGATATAATTAAATTCTAGATGGTAAGACAGAAATTTTAAAGTTATAATTTTTTAATGTGATGATTCTTTCACTTAGCAATGAGAAAGATTTTTGCCTAAAACACAAAGCATTTTAGTACTGGCCCCACTTCTGTTTTTAAGAGGGCTTTAATCAGTATTTTTTCCTAATTTAGTCCAACCTCCTAAACTTTAAAAGATGGATTAGGGTTATTATTTTTCTGTTAGGGCAACCTGTTGATTACAGACTGCTGGCTGGAGGTTGTTAACTCTTTCCTAACAAGGGAAATGCACAGGAGCAAATGAAAGGACAAAAGAATGGAAAACCTTTGAGGTTTTTCGAATTTTTAAGCACTAACAATCCTATTTTTTTCATTGTGAAGCCACCAACAGTGTTACAAAACCAACAGATGTGTTAGATATGTTTCTTTTTAGAAGGAAGTGGTGTAAATTTAAAATAAAGACATATAATCAACTGGAAAGCATTTCTTACGGCTGGAGCTGAGAAAAGTAGCAGCATAAGAAGTAAAATAGGAAATATTCTTTGATACCAATTGCATGAAGAGATCAAAAGGGCCAATACAATGATTACTTACACACTAAGATATATTTTAGCTAACAATGTTGTTACTGATTTAAGCCTTTTGAATGTTTTCATTTATGGATATTCAAGAAAGGCAGAATCAAAAAGATAAAAAAACTGTATAATAATGATCAAAACAGTTGGTGCTATTCTAGAATTAAGGAAAGGTATTACAGATCACATTCTTCTTAATAGGTTTTAATACTGTATTCTGGTACAGTGTTTACAATAAATAAAAAAGGAAAACAATTTTGCTGATACTACACAATTGTGGAAGTACAGTGTCAAAAATAATTGTCCTCAGGATATGGTACAATACTTTCAAAGTTCGATCAGCATGTTTTCTAGCTGCTTTGTACTTTTATAACATACAAAGCAGGACAAAACTTCAGGAACAATGACTTCTTAACAAGTAGCAAGGTTTCCCAAAGTCAGAATCTGAGCAAGAAATGTTAACATTGAAAGATTATGAGGGTTTCAGAAGATTAGGCAATTACACATTATCAGCCTAATTCTGCAGAGGACTGAGGTTCTCAACTTTGTTAATGAGGTTATAAGCGGTCTGCACACTGCTGGTGGAACTTGCAGTTTTGTAAGATCAGATACATCCCTTAAGAACAAGTGAAAAGATGAAGTCAGTACTTCTGTTATGAGACATTTCAAGGTATGAAGTCAAACTGAGAAAAGAGCAAAGGCAGAAATAGTTTTTAAGTAAAACGAGATTAACGGTAATTTCTGGGCTAATCAGGAAATGTATCAGTTCCATTTTGCTAGTTTGAATTGAGGACTAGAAGGCGCCAGAATTAGGTTACACTCATAAACTTTTCCATCAAACAAGTAGCGTCTAAAGTATCTGCACAAAATTTATTTCAGACCCTATGGTTCACTATTACTTTATTATACTAATATTTAAGCAGAAATTTTGTCTAGTCAGTCAAGGGAGTTCTCCATAAACACTGGCACCTTGTGCTAGCCATCAGTGGTAGACTAGCAACTGGAGATGATAATTCCAGTGTCTCTATCTTCTGCTGACCATAAGATATTGTGTGCTGTTCTCAGCATCATTGTCCTCATATGAAAAAATGAATAGTTAACAATCCTCTAAGATACTTTGTTTTCATTTAAGTTTGTAAAGTACTTTAAAACATGTAGTTGATAGGATCTTTGAAATCTATTTCCTTATTAGTATAGGAAGCATGCTTATTGCTACTTTCACTCGATCGCATCTTTGACTAAAACCTTGTAGGTATCTTTGAAGGATGCAGGGTTTTAAACACCTGGGAAGGAGCCCTTTCCGCAGGTTCTTGGACCCTAGAAATGCCTACCAATGGTATGTGGGTTCATCTCCTCAAATCCTGATTAAGACATGAATTGAGAGTGAAGTGCAATATAGCACCACATACTCCCTACTGGGTAGTACTGACAGTAGGCTTATCTTTATACATAGTTAACACAGATATTTTGCTGTATATTGAGCCATAACTTCAGTATAACTGAAGTTAATTGGGTTTCTCTGAGCAGGATGTTTTGAACTTAAGTGAATAGAAGTAATCTTGCATAGAGATTCCAGCTTAGGAAGTGACACCCAAAAATAGATTGGTAAGAGAAAACAAAAATCCCTTAATTTCAAGTAGAACTGATGCAGTGTAATACTGGTCCTCTGTATTAAGAGTACAGTTCAAATTACTTCTAGTCATTACAGCAACCTGTTCATCCATATAAATGGGAAGAATCATAGGATGCTGTGGAGTCAGTCTGATTCCAGAGCCACTTAGTCAAGATTTAGAGATTTTACCTCAGGTTTCAGAAGATTCTGCTAAGCCCTCAAACCTGTGTGATAGTGGCAAACATCCATGCAGTCACTTGCTTTAGTTGTAACTTGCTTAATTTAATTGTTGCTTCTTTAAGCCTCTCAGGATAAGAAGTTTGCAGTTTTAGCATTTAGAATTTGACATGCTACTGAGTGTTCTAAATAATTAATTTTAAAAGCTTATATATGCTTTAGAGTTATTACTAGTTCCAGCATACTGCTGGAATTATTAGTAGTGTTTAAAATAAGTGTCGCTTTTAAGTAAGATCACCTTAACTTAAAATAATAATAGTCAGTCTCAAAGTGGAATAAAATATAATGAACTTCAGATATGTGATAAAACTGAAGAGAAACTGATTTTGACTGGTTACATAAAATGCCCATAATCATCCATTTGTATGATTTGATTCATGCCAGTATTCTATTATAAGATGTGCATCTTTTTTTCCTCTGTTAGTTTGTTGACTGTAGCATGCAATGATCCCCCAGAAGATCTCACTTGTATGTGAGAATCCATTCCTTTAGGAAAGTATTTCCCAGGAAACTAGTTGCTGCATGTAGTTTGATCCATATGGACAGAATGAGTCTGTAGATCAAAAGCATGAGTCATTGTAAAGCGGTTCACAATGTCAAGTAGTTTTCTAGATTCACTGATTTTAAGTGTTTGCAGTGCCATTACCAATTACTGGGAGCATTCCAGGGTATAATAGAAACTTGAAGGATTTAAAGCAACAATACTAGGTCCCATTAAGAGCTTTTTTGCCCCCTGAATAACTAAATGACAGGCCAGAAAGACAGGAAGAATAAGACAGAAATATTTCTCCACCTCCAAAATTAGAGGCCTACTAAAATAGGGTCCAGAGACAAACTGAAAGCAATCCAAACAACACGCAAAACTCTCCAAGATCAATAAAGCTGTGTAGAATGAAAATCTCTTGTCACCTCCGGCATTAGTCTATCATCCGAACTACTAAAAGAAAGAGCTTCCACTGAAGTGGATAGTGCACCATCATAATATTACAGTTTCACCACGATCCAATTTACAAGATACAGGCTGCAGATATCTGAATTGGGCAGATGCTCATCGCAGTAAGATTAAAAGCTACATCTTCCAAAATAGGGTGTTCCTAAGGAATTTTTACAGGCCAGATATGCTGATTTGGTAACATTATAGGGAACGCATAGTCCAGTTTGGGATTTACTTAGTCTAATAGCAGTGGAGGAAGTAGCCATTCCGGTCCGTATATTAAACAGGTGTTTGCATAAAGAACAGCTGTCCCCTGAACCGGGTACCTTGTCTCTGCTGACTGCTTTAGCTGAGGACTCTTTATGAAGACAACCCACAGCCAAAATCTAAACTCTTAAAATGATTTTTTAACTTCTCTTGACTGTCCCCTATCCTGTTTTCCCTGCAGATTTTCACAAATTTTAGAGAGGTTTGTTGAGCATGGCCTAAAGGCTTTTAACATTCTTGAAGTATTTTCCCTCCTGGTTACTGCTTTCTACCCTACCGCAGGGCACCATTAGAAGAAGCTGGTGGATAATACCCGCGTTGGATAAGTTCAGCATTTCATAGGTAGCAAGTGTCTTCTCTCCACCATTGATTTCTTTTCCAACACATTTTGAGAGAGATTTTACTGTAAGGTTATAAGCAAGTTACTTTTAGGGGTATAAAGAAAAAAATTCTACCATTGTGTCAGTGTATTTCACTGAATGATACAATTGAATGCAGTGTACAAAATGCCTACATTTTGAAGACAGCTGATTCTGTTTATAGGTTCCTACATGAATAATGATAAAGGATACGAAGAGATTGAAATGCTACTTCATTTTCTTCTGTTTCATCTCTTCCTGTTTTCTGAAGGTTGTTACTGTGACACCAGTGTAAAAAAAAAAAAAAAAAGAAAAAACCAACTTCCTACTTTTAATCTGTTTCAAGTCTTTATCCTCGTTTCTCTCTGCTTGCATCAAGTATTGACAGAAATTAGACTTCTTTTGCTGAAATGCCTGGCTTAATAAAAGGTATGTGAACTAAAATTATTTACAGACTAAAGGGAATTCCACTTCTGTATGCTCTCTGCTATTATATTTAAGGCAGGGATCACCAAAAGCTTTCAAAAAAGGCAAAGACTTCTAGTCTAATATGGTAGATAATGTATATTCAGAATGTTGAAAAGCTGCTTCTGTGTGGTTACAAAAGTAAACTAACTCTCATGTCTACAGATTACACCTGTAGACCAAGCCAGGGGACTGACCATTGCATCTGATTAAAGACTGTGATGCTCCTCTCAATGGTGTACCAAAAAATTATATGTAACTGCAGGAAATTAGTAGTTATGTTTGTTTAATGATTTTATTAATAATAGTGGGCAGTTGACAGCGCATTTACATGTGCCATGCAAAAGACAAAAATCTTTTGGTTGTGTAACCCAAGATTATTGTAACAGTGCTGACAAAATGAAGTAAGTTTTATAAAATATATTTGGAATTCAGGAAAAAAATATATAGAAAAGAGGAACACATTGGATTTAAAATAAGGTTTTTATACCACTCCCCCCTTATTAAAATACTTTATACTTATTCTTAGATACAGAACAAGACAGTTTCTGCTATGCTGATTTGTTTGAAACTACTTCACTTCTTGACTTTTCAGTGTTCCACAAACCTACCTATGGTGTGTACCTGAAGGTGTAATTCAAACTAGGAACAAAATAATTGCATTTAAATGGAACTTTATTGACCAGTTTTGATAGCTTAAGAAACTAATTTAGAAAATTTTGGACTGGCCATATTCTGCTTTTAGTTTTATTTATTCAAAATTTTTCCTTATCTAATTAGGATCAAGATTTTAAACTAGTAGTTTGATGCCACAAGTTACGAAGTGAGCTCAGAACATCAGGTAGATGCTCAGCAACAGAGCCTGGGCGATAATCAACGAAGAAAGTTTTTCTCCTTTAGTCAAGGACTACCCAGAATTAGCTTTGGGGTAGAATTAGTTTGAGATAAGCTATTTTTGTCAATGTACAAAGAAATATAGTGGCTTTTTTTGTATATAAATGATAGATGTGAAAAGTATGATTATATTCGCCCCAGTAGAATACAAGCCACAGAAGTTTCACTTAGGAAGAAAGTATCTTTTGTTTGCTCTGAAAAACAGCAAACTACCACAGCTGGTAGAAATGTATTATTAAACTCTTAAAAGTAATGAGATTGTGTATCAACATTTAGTTTAATTGTTTAGCATTAGTTAAAACTTTCCTTTAAATTTTCTGTAATCAGTTAGGTATTTTCTCTGTAGAACATTACAGAGCACTGAAATGATTCTCAGAATTACGCTGTATTTTGGGCTCCAGAAACTTGACAGAATAAGCAAAATTAAACAGGGAGTCTGGTACTTTGGAACTACAGGATTCATATCAAGAACATCTGTCCACTGCGAGTCCTACTAACTTACAGGCTGGACCTGAAGGGCCCATCAACTATGCATGCGCGTGAGGATACTGAAAGAGAGAACATAGTTTGTGACAATGGAGGAGCTTTATCGGGATGGAAATGTAATTTCTGCATTTTGACACTTCTCTCCAGGGGAAGGAGGGCAGCATAGATACTATGACTTGTTTCCTC